>NC_088370.1:37156575-37158331 GCF_034508935.2 Berghia stephanieae | reverse complement strand
TCATCACCACCACCACCACGATATCATCATCATTCATCATCATCATCATTCATCATCATCATCATCATCTCATCATCATCACTACCATCGTCATCATCATCATTATCATCATCATCATCATCATCATCACCATCATCATCATATCATCATCATCATCATCATCATCATCATCAACATAATCATCATCATCTACAATCTATATCTATTTATCTATCTGCCTGTATATCTGTATATATTTTGAGAGGCATATAATACTATTATCTATCTATCTATCTATATATCTATCTATCTATGTCTCTCTCTCACTCTCTCTCTTCTCTCTCTCTTTTCTCTTCTCTCTCTCTCTCTCTCTCTTTACCTATCTATCTATCTATCTATTAATCTATCCATCTGTACTATCTATCTATATATCTATCAATCTTTCTACCAATTATCTACCTTTATCTATCTATTATTATCTATCTATCTATCAATCTATCTATCTATCTAATCTATCTATCTATCTATCTATCTATACTATCTATCTATTATCTATCTATCTATCTATCTATCTATCTATCTATCTATTTATCTATCTATCTATCTATCTTTTATTGTCTATCTATCTATCTATCTATCTTTCTATCTATCTATCTATCGGTACTTCAACCATCCAACAGTAAAAGCGCAACAACAACAAATCTCACTACTTTTTAGTATAATTTGTTTTCAACATTCCTTTGTTTTGTATTTTTGCTGACAAAGGATATGCTCCAAAACGTCGATTGTTTGAACCGTTTCAATCCATAGCCTTTCCAGTTTTACCTTTTCGTTGTACATTAATCGGTCGATATTAGAAGTAAAATTTGTTTTTAGCCAAAATGATAAATAAATGTGACCAGTCGTGTGAAGATGGTATTACTGTCAGAGTACTCCTGATGCTTTGATGGAACCTTGGGCGTGATATTGTAACATTTTAGGATTTTAAAAAAAAATTAAAAACTTAAAAAATAAATATAATTCACTTTATTCATCACATAGAGGAAATTTGTCTCTAGGGTCTATTCCAAGAGAAGACTGGAATAATCCAGGCGTCAGCCGCAGAGCAGTGCCGCAAAGTGAGCTAGGAGGCCACACAGCGCAGCGTCGAGTGATCGAACTCGGTACCTTTCGGTACAACGCAAGACCGTACCGCTGAGCCACGCTGCCCTAATGTCTACGTTTGGAAATGTGAGTTTTATTCATTGAAATCTGATAATTCAAATTTCTTAATTCGATTCAATAGTCTGATGTCAAGTCGCCAGCAACAGCGGCCATATTGGTTCTAAACAAAGAAAATCATTACTTTTTATTCTTCATGCTGGCTAGAACTTTTCAGTCCCTTTTTGTATGCCTTGTGATCAGAATGTGTAAAAGTCAAAACATGATCAAATTTTGGGGTTTTTTTTTCCTCTGGATACGCTTTTATGCTCTTTTATGCTCTTCTATGCTTTTATGGAGAGATATTTCATAAAGGCGTCCGCCATTGTTCCGATAGTTTAGAGCCAGTGTTACTAAGTTACCATGCGTCATTAGGAAGGAAGTGACGCTACGACTGTTGAAGAGTATTGTGATAATTTTGAGTTTGAACTCCATTTTTTAAAAATATCTTGTAGCCTTCGTCTGAGAAGCGAGGTGGCCGAAGTGGTTAAGGCATAGCTCTGGAGCCGGCACGGAAGGTCTCTGATTCGAGTATCGCTTCAGGCACTTTCGGTTTTTGTTTCTTAGGGAAAGATTT
>NC_088370.1:37121575-37151575 GCF_034508935.2 Berghia stephanieae | reverse complement strand
ATCATCATCATCATCATCATCATCATCATCTCATCATCACTCATCATCATCATCATCATCATCATCATCATCATCATCATCATCATCATCATCATCATCATCATCATCATCATCATCATCATCATCATCATCATCATCATCATCATCATCATCATCATCATCATCATCATCTCATCATCTCATCATCATCATCCATCATCATCATCATCATCATCATCATCATCATCATCATCACCATCATCACCATCATCACCATCATCATCATCATCATCATCATACTCATCATCATCATCATCATCATCACCATCATCATCATCATCATCATCATCATCATCATGACAACATTGGATGTCAACCATGATCTGCCATTCCCAAATCGTCCCATCTATTTCTACCCCAATTGCATGATACAACTTATTAAATACGCCACAGTCTATCGATTGCCTTCAACACTAGCTTTGCTTTCCCTTCTTCTTCTTCTTCTTGTTCTTGTTCATATCACAATCATTTGGCCTGTCTTCTTTCTACACAAACAAAGAATGGGAATATAATGATTTTGTTTGTTTGTTTGTTTGTTTGTTCGTTTGTATGTGTGTGTTTTTGTTTGTTTTTTTTTTTTGTTTTTGTTTTTGTTTTTTTTTTGTTCTTCTTTCTGCACAAACAAATAATGGGAAAATAATGATTTTGTTTGTTTGTTTGTTTGTATGTATGTTTGTATGTGTGTGTTTGTGTATGTGTGTGTTTTTGTTGTGTTTTTTTTTTTTTTGGGGGGGGGGTTTGTTGTTTGTTTTTTTTTTTGTTTTGTTTGTTTGTTTATTTCTTGATGTGGCATTTCTTCTTTCCACACAAACAAAAAATGGAAAATAATGAGAATCACAAGTTGTTTTGTTTATTTTGTTTGTTTGTTGTTTTTGTGTGAGTGTTTGTGTGTGTGTGTGTGTGTGTATGTGTGTGTTTTTGTTGGTTATTTTTTTTTTGTTTTGTTTGTTTGTTTATTTCTTGATGTGGCATTTCTTTTTTCCACACAAACAAAAAATGGAAAATATTGAGAATCACAAGTTGTTTTGTTTGTTTATTTGTTTGTTTGTGTGTTTGTGTGTTTGTTTGTTTGTTGCGTGTCTTTGTTTTGTTTTGTTTGTTTGTTTCATGGGTTTTAACCCTCCCCTTACCACCTGCATCAAAATCGTCACATTTGTTACGACACAATATACATTTTTCCTATTCAGATTTATTCTGTACATCAAAAACTATGAAGAATGATAGGTGTTTAATTAATAAGAACATAAAGTTTATTTTGTAGAAAGCTTGTTTGAGTTTTACAAATTCATTTATCTATTGGATAAGCCTGCCTTTTGGGGGAAAATACTGAAATTGATCGCTAAAGAGAGAGTTAACCTTCGTATAGAAGGAACTAAATTGACGTCACTCACCTCTATCACATTGTTTTAGACAGCCATAATTTTTGTGATAATTTCTCACTAAATCCTACCAATCAGACTAGTGTTTCATTCATCCTGTTTTGTTGATGATAGGGAAACCCGAAACGTCCATTTCATCTGTTTTCGTATTTTAAATCGAAGCTTACATTCAATTCCACTTTGTTATTTAAGACGACAGAGCGAGACGGGGATTCGAACGCGGAACCTTCGGGGCACGAAGCAAAGCTTCCACTGAGCCAGGATGCCTCGAGATTATTCGTTTTGCCGGAAATAGGATTCAATAGTCTGACGTCACGTCCGCCAAGCAACCAGCAGTCTGGTTCTATACAAAGAAAATCGGTACTTTTTATTGTTCATATTGGCCAGAACTTTTTCACACATGTCATGTGATCAGAAAGTATAAAAGTCAAAATATGATCCGATTTATAATGTTTTTCTCCTCAGGATACACTTTTATCCTCGTCGGTGAAGTATTTCATAAGGGCGTTCGCCATTGTTCCGATAGTTCAGAACCAGTTATTAAGTTACTATGCGTCATTTCGAGGGAAGTGACGTCACGACTGTTGATCCCTATTAAGCTAGAAAGTGAAGCGTTTGAATAAATATTTCTCACGTGCCAAAATACCAAATGTTATCCAAAACCTCTATTCAGTTTTATCTATTCGGAGTGAACAAGATAACATAAATCGAAGAGGAATACGTTTTGAATTTAAAAGATTGAAAACTAAAGGAGGAAGTGGGGGGGGGGGGGGGGGGGGGATACGATTTTAACCCATTTGAATGGGATATTTTATCTTTTATAACGATTATGATTGAGGTAAGGTTGTGAGTTTGACTTTTGAAACTGATTAAGTCTCAATTTTATCACTCATAAAAATACTGGGTTTGCTTTGCTTGTTTTGTCTTGTTTTGTTTTGTTCGGTGTTGTTGCTTGTCTGTTTATTTTTTTAATTTTTATTTTTGTTTGTTTTGTTTCTGTTATTTGTTGTCTTTTAGGGTTTTTTTCTTGTTTGGTTGTTGTTGTTTTTTTTTAGGGGGGGGGTGTATTTTTATAAATTTGTTTGTTTGGTTGTTTTTTTTTTTGTTTTTTTTTGTTTTGTTTTTTTGGTAAAAATATCAAAACTGAAAAGAGAAAATCCCAGTCTTCTGTGCCCATTCTTTATGATAATAAATGCTTTGAAGAAAGATGAAAATGTCTGGTTCTTCCACAATTATAATATATAGGAAAGAGGGGTGATGTGATTCAAGTCTAATTATACGAAATTGTTCACGGTCTTGATAACATGAAATATTATGATTTTTTTCTGTTACTCTCCAATTACCTTCACGCGTGGAGAGGAATTCAAAATATTTATTTCAAGATTCTGAACTTCAAAAGGAGCGATCTATAATGTTCATGTTTTCGTCCAACCTAGTCATCGATCACATGAGTTGTTGCTGTACAACGATTGGATATTTCTGAATAGATTTTATAAACACGCTGCTTTGTTTATGAAAATTTTAAACATGCCCGTGTGTCAAGTTGAACAAAATGACCAATAGGATTCAACATCCGCCCAACAACTAGCAACTTGATTCTAAACAAAGAAAATCGGTACTTTTTAATCTTCATGCTGGCTAGAACATTTTCACATGTCATGTGATCAGAATGTATAAAAGTTAAAACATGATCAGATTTATAATGTTATTCTACTCTGGATACACTTTTATGCTCGTCGGAGAAATATTTCATAAGGGCGTCCGCCATTGGTCCGATAGTTTAGAACCAGTTACTAAGTTACAATGCGTCATTACGAGGGAAGTGACGTCACGACTGTTGAAGCCTATTGTGACATTGGATATTTCTTAAGCTGTGAACACTTTTCACTATATGAATTATGTTGAGTACACTTTACAATGTGACCAATGACCTCGAGCACATGGAAATGTAATATAGACCATCCCCATTAAGAAGAATACATTTATATTCCGAACTGCCAAAATATGGAAAATCTGAAATTCCAAACAAAAATGCTAAAGATATTCATGAATTTAAAAATACCCTTGATAGGGGGGAACTTGTTGCTTTAAAATACATACGAGATGACTGAACATTCAAAATAATATGTCAATGATAAGAATGGGTGGGTTTTTTCATGTTGATTTATTTGTCTTTTTATTTTCATGTTGATTTAATTTGTCTTCTTTATTTCAATGATTTCTAACTGTTTAACGTCCTTACTTCAATGTTCTAACTCAAGGTATCAATGTATGGGAATAGATTAGCGGAAGAGTAGCGTCCCTTGATTGGACATCACCTTACAGAGAGTACGTCAACAGGGTTTTGCGCATGCGTCTCTCTCGTCCTCGCTTTCGGTGAAGTGTCTCCGGAAACGAGGACTAGAGACGCATGCGCACAACCAACATGACGTTCTCTCTCTAATAACTTTTCCGCCGGTGACGTCACAGACTATGGGTGACGTCCAATCAAGGGACGCTACTCTTCCGCTAATTTCATTCCCTATACCATAATGTTACTTGTGATTGAAGGGCATTTAAGGAGCGGTTTGGGTCTAATTATTAAGAAAATCCTTCAAAAAAATAATTTTGAGATTTTGGTGGAAAACGATATTTTATCATCTTAGAAATACTATTATTGAAGTCCAACTTCTCAAAATAGACTATAAAAGCGCGAAAAACACAGTCGAAAATGGTACAGGTAGTAAGAAAAGTGTGAAAAACGGAAAGCTATTTTGCTATTTTCTCAATATATCATTTTTCTAGGGATACTGGTCAAATATTTCTTAGAATCTATTCAATGAAAGTGTCTGAAAATGTCCACAGTTATCACAGAGATAATATATTATGACGTCATAGAGAGATTAATTTGATAAGGTGTATGTATTTTGAATTTTGTTTCCAAATTTTAAATTTTGAATATCAATTTCGTCATAAAATTTTGATTCGAAACTTTGTAATGTTCTAATAAAAATCCCATAAGCTAAAGCCGTAAAATCTCTCTATGGTGAGACACTATGCTGCAATGTTGATATGAGGGAAGAATAATATGGAGGTTATTCCTTCATTAGTTTTTGTGGAAAGTTTATAAAAGATAAATTCTCGCTCTTTTAATTTTACGCCCCGTAATCGCCAACATCTGCCTATCCACCCTGCCACTAAAATAGTTTTGCCACCTTATGATTCAATATATAACCTATTCATCGTGTATAAATTGTCCTCATGACTTGTTACACACTTTCAATGATTTTTGAACCGAAAAAGAGGACGATGTGCCGTTACACCCTCTCTGCCCTGTTGAATTCACAGTCATGAACCTGAAACTGGATGTTAACTTCTATAGAGAATGAGATTAGCGGAAGAGTAGCGTCCCTTGATTGGACGTCACCGGAGGAGAAGTTATTTGTAAACAAACCAACTACAAGCCAAGCGCTCCAAATAAAAAAATTATTATTCATATTTCTGTACAAAAATGCATCTCATAATCAACGGTATGCATTTTAAACAGAAATATGAATATTAAATTTTGTATTTGGAGCGCTTGGCTTGTAGTTGGTTTGTTTACAAATAACTTCTCCACCGGGACGTCCAATCAAGGACGCTACTCTTCCGCTATCTCATTCCTTATAGAAGTTAACTCCAGTTTCAGGTTCATGACTGTGAATTCAACAGGGCAGAGAGGGTGTAACGGCACATCGGTGACGTCCAATCAAGGGACGCGACTCTTCCGCTAATCTCATTCCCTATAATTTAAGTTCTAAATTTACTTTTTATGGTCTAATTCAACCCTAGACAATTTCATCGAATTAATATACATGATCCTCCAAACATAGTTTGTCATTTGTTGGGTCGTTTTTAAAATTATAAATTATTTGAGTTCAGCTTGAACTTTTATATAGCGCAATATACACTTAATGTACTCAAAGCGCTGACAAGGGGTCCCTGACCATCAGCAACATGTAAAATGTAGAACGAGACATCACGCCTGTTGGGCGATATTAGTTGTTTTATTCCGACAGAGACAACGCTGTTCGGGGCAAGGTACTCATTTTACACCTGAGTACGGTGACAGAATGGGAGTAAAGAGCCTTTTCCAAGGACGCAACCATGCGCCGAGCGAGGCTCGAACTCATGACCTTTCGATCTGAAAGCGAGTGTCATACCAAATGAAATTGAGCTATAAAAAGAAGAGTGGTAAAAATGTAAAACTTGGTCCTACATGCCGGATGATGTCGCAGACGAAAGGCAACATTTCGGGTAACTCATACAAATTATATGTGACCCATCCAAAGGCAACATATCGGGTAACTCATACAAATATGGCCATCACAATTTCGGTAACCATACAAATTATATGTCCCATCCAAAGGCAACATTTCGGGTAACCATACAAATTATATGTGACCCATCCAAAGGCAACATTTCGGGTAACTTATACAAATTATATGTGACCCATCCAAAGGCAACATTTCGGGTAACTTATACAAATTATATGTGACCCATCCAAAGGCAACATTTCGGGTAACTCATACAAATCATATGTGACCCATCCAAAGGCAACATTTCGGGTATATCATACAAATTATAATATGTGACCCATCGAAAGGCAACATTTCGGGTAACCCATACAAATTATATGTGACCCATCCAAAGGCAACATTTCGGGTTACTCATACAAATTATATGTGACCCATCCAAAGGAAACATTTCGGGTATATCATACAAATTATATGTGACCCATCCAAAGGCAACATTTCGGGTATATCATACAAATTATATGTGACCCATCCAAAGGCAACATTTCGGGTATATCATACAAATTAAAATAGTGACCCATCGAAAGGCAACATTTCGGGTATATCATACAAATTATATGTGACCCATCGAAAGGCAACATTTCGGGTATATCATACAAATTATATTGTGACCCACCCGAAAGGCAACATTTCGGGTAACTCATACAAATTATATGTGACCCATCCAAAGGCAACATATCGGGTAACTTATAAAAATTATATGTGACCCATCCAAAGGCAACATTTCAGGTAACTTATACAAATTATATGTGACCCATCCAAAGGCAACATTTCGGGTAACTCATACAAATTATATGTGACCCATCCAAAGGCAACATTTCGGGTAACCCATACAAATTATATGTGACCCATCCAAAGGCAACATTTCGGGTAACTCATACAAATTATATGTAACCCGTCACTTTCAAACGATATTATGTCAGTGTGAACTAAGTGATATATTATTCCGTTTATTCACTCTAATATTTAAAAAATCACAATTCATTCTCATCAATCACCGCTACCAACTGAACCACATCCCATAACTATCGTTGACTAAAAATTCAATTTTTAGAATTCAACCCGTCCCAACATAATACCATTTTGAGGCGGTGGGTGTCATAATGATATGAAAAATAAACCAAAAGTCAAAAACAGATTTGAGTCAATTGAGCTTACCTTTAGCTCCACCTGGTAAGGTGTCCAATGAAAACACTGTTATCGTCATCACGATCATCCTCATTACCGCCGTCGTCGTTTCTTATGTCAAACGAAATCCACGGAAAAAGATTTGCAGCCCTCCATCCCATTGCCGACAACTGCCTGCTGGCCACGCGCGGACGAGACGCGACAAACGGTGACATAACAACCCACACGCGTGCGCGACGCGATGAACGATTGCCACGCGAAGTGCGCGACGAAAGGAGACACGGTCAACATAAGACAGAGGAAACACACATGAAATCACAACTCTCTACTCACAACTCACAACACAATTAATTGTAATGATTTTAACGCAAGTCATGATGGAAAAATAACTCTTGTCATAATTTTATAATTGGATTCAATAGTCTGATGTCACGTCTGCCCAGCAACCAACAGCGTGGTTCTAAACAAAGAAAATCGGTACTTTTTATTCTTTGTACTGGCTAGAACTTTTTCACATGTGATCAGAATGAATAGAAGTCAAAACATAATCAGATTTATAATGTTTATCTCCTCTGGATACACTTTTATGCTCGCCGGGAAGTATTTTATAAGGGCGTCCGCCATTGTTCCGATCATTTAGAACCAGTTACTAAGTTACTGTGCGTCACGTGAGAAGTAACGTCACGACTGTTGAATCCTATTGATGCTTCAGCCTAATAGTCACGTGGCTTCTCGTTGCTATGTTTGGCAAGCTAGCTGCTGTTTTTTTTTTTTTTACTTATATCTTATAGTACGTATGGAGAATCCACATTACTTGTGGGACTGCGTGGCTCAGCGGTATGGTCTTTGCTTCGTACCCGAAAGGTACCGAGTTCGACTATCCGCCGCGTTGTGTGGCCTTGAGCAGGTCACCTAGCCTTAGCTCACTTTGCGGTGCTGCACTGCGGCTGACGCCTGGGTTATTCCAGTCTTCCCTTGGAATAGACCCTAAAGAAAAATTTCCCCTTAGGGATGAATAAAGGGAATTTATTTATTTATTTATTTATTTATTTTTAATTTATTTATTATAAATAAAGGCTATTACGAATAGGCGCTCATCTATTTTACGTATTGTAATATTGTTTGTGGAAATCAAAAGAGATCAAGAGGAACTTTTTGGGCAATCATTGATCCAAATCTGTCCGGTAATAAAGTGTGCGGCTATGTGCTCTAGTGGTATGACACTCGCTTTCGGATCGGAAGGTCCTGGGTTCTAGCCCATAGAGAATACAGGACTCCTAGTAGTCTGTGTTCTAGCTCGCGCTCGGCGCAAAGTTGAGTCTTTGGAAAAGACTCTTTACTCACATGCTCTCACCGTACTCGGGTGTAAAATGAGTACCTAGCCGTTAACAGCGTTGTCTTTGTCCGAAAAAATTGTAATATCGCCTAACAGGCGTCATGTCCCGTCCTACATGTTAAATGTTGCTGTTGTCCAGGGACCCCTTGTAAAGCGCTTTGAGCATATTTAGTGGATATTGCGCTATATGAAGCCCAATTTATTTGATTTATCTAAAGTTTGTGGAGGTGCGCGAAAATGATCTTGGCAATAGGGCGGCCTGATATCGATTCCCAACGTCAAATGACCGATCATCATGCCTTAGCGAACGTAGACACCGTTGTTTCTACGTGCTCTCAGATAAGAGTAAACAGACGCTATCTTTTATAGATTAAAACCTCTTTATATAATAACATATGTAATGTATGAAGATGATTTCATAAAATGTTAAACATGGTAAATGATTTAAGACGGCTATTTAATTAAACAAATAAAATAAGCTTATAAAGAGTTTCTTTTTTTTTGGGGGGGGGGGTGTAAAATCACAATTTCAAATACTAAATCGCTGTACTTATTATAGTTCAATGCTTTCAAAATATTTTAACAAAAAAGGGGGAGCAAACTCTTCTCTTTATGTGATAGGGACATCAATGATCGGTTTAGTCTATTGAATGGAAGCACACTATCAAAGTACTTAGTTTGAGATCACCTAAAAGTCTCATCCAGACACAAGCACAGAATATACAATTTGTAAACAAAACATAATACAGTGCATAACAGAGACGATTTACAAGGAGAAACCGCAGTATTTGCAAAGAAATAATGGCCTTGTCAGAACTGGCCCTCATCTGTTTTAATTATTGTACTTCTGTATTGTGGAAATTAACATTGAATCGAGACAAATCTTTTGGGCCATTAACTTTTATCGGCCCGGTAGGCTGACCAAATGGCATCAAGCTTCTAATACTAATGGTGCTTACATTACTATGTTATGACGATCGACCCAATCAGCAGCAGCTTCTAATGGTGCTCACACTACTATGTTATGACGATCGACCCAATCAGCAGCAGCTTCTAATAGTGCTCACACTACTATGTTATGACGATGACCCAATCAGTAGCAGCTTCAAATGGTGCTCTCACTACTATGTTATGACGATGACCCAATCAGTAGCAGCTTCTAATAGTGCTCACACTACTATGTTATGACGATCGACCCAATCAGTAGCAGCTTCTAATAGTGCTCAAACTCCTATGTTATGACGATGACCCAATCAGTAGCAGCTTCTAATAGTGCTCACACTACTATGTTATGACGATGACCCAATCAGTAGCAGCTTCAAATGGTGCTCTCACTACTATGTTATGACGATGACCCAATCAGTAGCAGCTTCTAATGGTGCTCTCACTACTATGTTATGACGATCGACCCAATCAGCAGCAGCTTCTAATGGTGCTCACACTATTATGTTATGACGATCGACCCAATCAGCAGCAGCTTCTAATGGTGCTCACACTATTATGTTATGACGATCGACCCAATCAGCAGCAGCTTCTAATGGTGCTCACACTACTATGTTATGACGATCGACCCAATCAGCAGCAGCTTCTAATGGTGCTCACACTATTATGTTATGACGATCGAGCCAATCAGTAGCAGCTTCAAATGGTGCTCACACTACTATGTTATGACGATCGCCCCAATCAGCAGCAGCTTCTAATAGTGCTCACACTACTATGTTATGACGATCGAGCCAATCAGCAGCAGCTTCTAATAGTGCTCACACTACTATGTTATGACGATCGAGCCAATCAGCAGCAGCTTCTAATAGTGCTCACACTACTATGTTATGACGATCGAGCCAATCAGCAGCAGCTTCTAATAGTGCTCACACTACTATGTTATGACGATCGAGCCAATCAGCAGCAGCTTCTAATAGTGCTCACACTACTATGTTATGACGATCGACCCAATCAGCAGCAGCTTCAAATGGTGCTCACACTACTTGTTATGACGATGACCCAATCAGCAGCAACTTCTAATGGTGCTCACACTACTATGTTATGACGATGACCCAATCAGCAGCAGCTTCAAATGGTGCTCACACTACTATGTTATGACGATCGAGCCAATCAGCAGCAGCTTCTAATAGTGCTCACACTACTATATTATGACGATCGACCCAATCAGCAGCAGCTTCTAATGGTGCTCACACTACTATGTTATGACGATCGACCCAATCAGCAGCAACTTCTAATAGTGCTCACACTACTATGTTATGACGATCGACCCAATCAGCAGCAGCTTCTAATGGTGCTCACACTATTATGTTATGACGATCGACCCAATCAGCAGCAGCTTCTAATGGTGCTCACACTATTATGTTATGACGATCGACCCAATCAGCAGCAGCTTCTAATGGTGCTCACACTATTATGTTATGACGATCGACCCAATCACCAGCTTCTAATGGTGCTCACACTACTATGTTATGACGATCGACCCAATCAGCAGCAGCTTCTAATGGTGCTCACACTACTATGTTATGACGATCGACCCAATCAGCAGCAGCTTCAAATGGTGCTCACACTACTATGTTATGACGATCGACCCAATCAGCAGCAGCTTCTAATGGTGCTCACACTACTATGTTATGACGATCGACCCAATCAGCAAATTCTTGACCGCACTCGTGTACCGTCGCAAACCCACTCGGAAGCTTCGTCACAACACACCGTTCAACTAGATGCTCTGAGGTTTCGGGTACATATTGAACAGGTGGAAAATCCCCACTGATGAAGCGATTTTGCTGCTAGGCAGGTTCTCGACCGAAGCCGATTCGCTCCACCCATTGCCTCCTCTTGCTGGTGGAGAAACCTGGCAACTTCTCCCCCAGTTTCAAAGAGACGTCCCCGCCCCCTCAAAGGATTGAATTCGTCCAAACCGACTTCCATCTCGTATATGCATCTCTGTCCGTAGTCAGGAGATCTGCGTACAAGGGTTGCCGGGACTTATTTCGGGTCGAAACGGGGGCACCGTCCATTATGCGCTTGAGAGTGGTATCCCCATTGCCTCTCTCTCTTCCCAGCTCTTTGAAATCGTTTCCCTCCGGACATCGGGGGGCTGGATCGCTGCCATTATCGGGCCCCATTCTCTAGGAGTTGTTGCTAGCGTTCCTAACACTATGTGCATCGACTTGCTAAGTTTAACATCTACCCTCTCAACGTTCCTGCTTCTACCCCACACTGGAGCGCAATACTCCGCGGTGGAATAGCATAGTGCCAAGGCGGACGCCCCCAGGAGCGCTTGGTTAGCAGTTCTTGTCTCGTTCTACATGTCACGTGGTGCTGTTGGTCAAGGACCCCTTGTAAAGCGCTTTGTGGATATTGTGGATACGTTTAATGGATATTGCCCTATATAAAAGCTCAATTTTTTTTTTGTTTTTTTTTTTTGAAAGCTTAAGTTTGAGATCACCTGAAAATCCAAACGGACACAAGTGCAGAATACCATTAAGAGGAATATACTAAAACGCTTACAAATTGTATTCTAAACCAAAAAAAACAACAAACAAACAAAAAATACCAAAAAAAAAAACCCCAACATCATTGCATAACAAAGAGAATATTTATCATCTCCCAACATTTTTCTGTTTCCCTTTTTGGCCTCCTATTGGTTTGAAGCATGAATTAGTAAGTGATGCACTGCTATTGATGCTATGGGTTTAAGCGAAATACTCATCAGACCCGCCAGTCGGATATAACGCACCAGCACCCAAAACTATGTGTAACCTTAAACGTTTGTAGTCTGATTGGTACAATATAGTGAAAACTAATAATACTCTTCAACAGTTATGACGTCACTTCCCTCGTAATGACGAATGGTAACTTAGTAACTGGCTCTAAACTATCGGAACAGTGGCGGACGCCCTTATGAAATATTTCTCCGACGAGCATAAAAATGTATTCAGAGGAGAGAAACATTATAAATATGATCACGTTTTGACTTTTACACATTCTGATCACAAGACATTTAAAAAGTTCTAGCCAGCATGAAGAAGAATAATTAGTACAGATTTTCTTTGTTTAGAACCAAGATGGCCGCCGTTGCTGGGCGACGTGACATCAGACTATTGTATCCAATTAAAATGGCTGTCTAAAACAATAACAAAGAGCTGGATGACGTCAATCTCGTTCCATATATACTATGAAAACAAGCAATAACTGCATGCTGCATGACTTTGCCATTCGCCACGTGACGATCGATTAGCGGCGACGAACGATTGGGCGAATGGTCATTGTCCCGCCCGCTCAGTTTATGGTCGTTTGATTTATCGTTCGTTCCGTCTCGTATCTTGTCTTTTGTTGTTTGTTTTTAGGGGTTTTACGGCGCTTGCAACACATTAACTCATATCAGCGCCAGTAAAAAGGAAGAAAATGGGATAGTAAAACGTTTTAGAACTAATATTAAAGCATCCAAGAATAAGGCAGACAAAGGGGAATTGGTTCTAATAAGAAACAGGTGTAGATTCCAAAAGCACTCTATCAAAGTACTAAGTTTGAGATCACCTAAAAGTCTCATCCAGACACAAGCACAGGTCCCCGCTAAGAGAAACACACTCAAATGTTTTACAAATCATATATAATATAAAAAAAAGCATAATACAGTGCATAACAGAGAGATGATTTACAATGAAAAAAATATCATCTCCCAAAACTAACTATACATTCGGCTGTTTCCCTCTCAGCCAGGGCATCTGGCCAGGACCAGGACAAAACCAAGTAATCCCATTCCAAGACAAAGACAGAAAGCATGTTGGAAAACAGATACAGGGGGGATAGATGACACAGTATGTACCCCCTGCCCACTATGGGAGGTCAGGAACCCCACTGTGGGAGGTCAGGAACCCCCACTATGGGAGGTCAGGAACCCCACTGTGGGAGGTCAGGAACTCCACTGTGGGAGGTCAGGAACCCCACTGTGGGAGGTCAGGAACCCCACTATGGGAGGTCAGGAACCCCACCCAGTGTCTCGTATCCAGAACGTATCGAATCGAATTCGACTGGAGCCGTCGTTCATTTATAGATAGTATGCGCTTAGCTAAGAAGCTCACAACATTGCCATCCGGAAGTATAACGGACCAACACACAAAACTCTGTGTAAACATGAACTTATATAGTCTAGATGATAGAGTTAAGAGAAAATTACTCATAAACGTGGATGGCAAAATACAATAACAAAGACCTGACTGACGTCATCTTCGAACTATCTATAGCCTGACACCGTAGCCATCGTTATGTTATAGATAGAATGCGCTTGGCCAAGGAGTTCACAACATTGCCATCCGGAAGTATAACGGACCAACACACAAAATCTGTGTAACCATGAACTTTTATAGTCTGGTTAATACAGTTTAGTGAGAACAACTCACAAACGCGGATGGCAAAAACAATAACAAAGGCCTGAGTGACGTCATCTGCATACTATCTATAGCCTGACACTGAAATCCAAAAGGACTGGCAGTTTGACGTCATTATTTGGTTTTTGCACCGCCTAGTGAGTTGTCGTTAGTAGAGCTCATGGAAATACGTTATTTCATTGGTTGAACTATTGAATACAACTCACGATTTGTTTTCTTTTGTGGCAAAAGACTGGCATTTTGACGAACTTTTTTGGTCAGTGTCGGGTTATAACTTGACGATGGCCACGATTCGTCTCTCCGCTGCTCTGTATGGCCTCGAGCAAATCACCACCCCACACCTCGCTTTGCGGCGCTACACTGCGGCAAATACCTTAATTATGCCTTTCTTCCTTTAAATTGACCCTGATGACATTTTTTTAACCCTTGGGGAAGAAGAAAGGAAATGTATCATTTTGGTTATTTATTTCTTTGTCGAGTCCTGTGTTTATCTTATTGTATTGTTAAATTTAGGAACGACAAAACATCTCAAACAAAGGGGCATAACCCATTTTATTGATCACTCAGAAAAGGTTCGACAACCACGTAGAAGAATATATATTCCATTTTTTTGATAACACATATTATGTATTAGTCTATCTATCTATAATAATGGATAATACCAGAACAACAATGAACTGAGAAAAGTAAAAATAAAAATAGCAAATATGTTATTAATGATTATATTATTTAGTTATTATTATTATTATTATTATTATTATTATTATTATTATTATTATTATTATTATTATTATTATTATTATTATTATTAACAGTAGCAATAATAACAATAATAATAACAGTAATAATAATAATAGGAATAATAATAATAATAATAATAATAATAATAAAATAATAATAATAATAATAATAATAATAAATAAATAATAATAAATAATAATAATAATAATAATAATAATAATAATAAATAATAATAATAATAATAATAATAATAATAATAATCTTAAACTGCATATGAAATAATAAGACTATCATACTGTTTGCTATCACTCGTTTCTTAACAATACACACTCACTGTCGCATACCATCATCTCGTGAACATTAAGTCTAGACGCCACACACACATATAATACATACAACCACATACTTAAGCATACACACACACACACACACACACACGCATAATTCAACAATTATCATATTATATCGGAATTTCATCATAACTTGCATTGTATTTTTTTTAGCAAATGTGTTAAAGTATATTATATATGTGACCCTTCGCCTCAAAACGGCATTAAGTCGGGATGGTTACGTTGTTGAAAATTGAATTTATAGCCAGAATAACAAACTTGTGTTGAGTTTATATTATTTATTGGGGAGAATGGATACCATATTTTAGGGTGATAATGCCAACAATTTATATTTTGATCAGTTTTAACATTTAATTCGGCTTTTAAGCATTTGGTTCGTTCCGACATAATACCGTTTTGAGACGATGGGCCACATATATGTAGGCTATATGATTGTGGGGAGTTAGGTGGAACCACGTGGAGTGCTCGACAAATTCTTGGAGCTAATTGTTTTTTTGCCCTGATGACTCCAGGCACACTGGACGAAACAACGTTGTAGGAGAATATGTAAAAAAAAAAATATGAGATAAGAACAAATAATTTATATATAATCTATAAACCAAACTCATGTAACACACAGTCCTGACGATGGCTGAAAAGGCCTGAAACATCGATGTTGACTGACTCCAACATTGTGGTAAATATGAAAATAATATATATATAATCTGAATTGTTTACTATCCCATATTCGTTCTTTCTACTGGCACTAAAATGGTCTAAAATGATCTAAATGTTTCCCAAGTGCCGAAAAACCCATTAAAACTAAACAAACAAAAGATATCTCTAAAATTATATGTCATGTGTGAATCTGAGCAGAAAAAGGAACTACACGATTCTTTACCCTATGGATAAGAGAGAAAATATTGCGATAAAATACTTACTTTAAAGCAGACACTTAGATGAGTTCCTAATAATATAAGCTAGCCCTCAAAGTACTTTCGGCCAGACCTATCAGATCAGCTACTCAATCGATCCGAGTGGACATTTGCATTCGTCAGAATTTTGTTTTTCTCTAAAAGTTTCAAGACAACCCAGGATTTAAAGATGTGTCCGTGTGGATTGGAGGCGAATGTTCCAGCAATAGGGTTCAACAGTTGTGACGTCACTTCCCTCGTAATGACGCATAGTAACGTAGTAACTGGTTCTAAACTATCGGAATTATGGCGAACGCCTTTATGAAATACCTATCCGACGAGCATAAAAGTGTATTCAGAGGAGAAAAACATTATAAATCTGATCATGTTTTGACTTTTATACATTATAACCACAGGACATATGAAAAAGATCTAGCCAGCATAAAGAATAAAAATGTACCAATTTTCTTTATTTAGAACCAAGCTGCTGGTTGCTGGGCGGATGTGACATCAGACTATTGAATCCCATTGAGCTAAAGGGAAACCCCTGTATATTTATATGTATATGTATATGTGTATGTATTTGTGTATGTATATGTGTATGTATATGTGTATGTATATGTGTATGCATAAAATCTTACAACAATACGATGTGGAATGCTAAGAGTCTAGTTCAAGATAACAGTTCATTTAAATCATAAACAATCAAACTGATAACAGAACTATGATCATCATTTAAATCATAAACAATCAAACTGATAACAGATCTATGATCAAAATTTAAATCATAAACAATCAAACTGATAACAGATCTATGATCATCATTTAAATCATAAACAATCAAACTGATAACAGATCTATGATCAAAATTTAAATCATAAACAATCAAACTGATAACAGATCTATGATCATCATTTAAATCATAAACAATCAAACTGATAACAGATCTATGATCATCATTTAAATCATAAACAATCAAACTGATAACAGAACTATGATCATCATTTAAATCATAAACAATCAAACTGATAACAGACCTATGATCAAAATTTAAATCATAAACAATCAAACTGATAACAGATCTATGATCATCATTTAAATCATAAACAATCAAACTGATAACAGAACTATGATCATCATTTAAATCATAAACAATCAAACTGATAACAGAACTATGATCATCATTTAAATCATAAACAATCAAACTGATAACAGATCTATGATCATCATTTAAATCATAAACAATCAAACTGATAACAGATCTATGATCATCATTTAAATCATAAACAATCAAACTGATAACAGAACTATGATCATCATTTAAATCATAAACAATCAAACTGATAACAGATCTATGATCAAAATTTAAATCATAAACAATCAAACTGATAACAGATCTATGATCATCATTTAAATCATAAACAATCAAACTGATAACAGAACTATGATCATCATTTAAATCATAAACAATCAAACTGATAACAGAACTATGATCATCATTTAAATCATAAACAATCAAACTGATAACAGATCTATGATCATCATTTAAATCATAAACAATCAAACTGATAACAGATCTATGATCATCATTTAAATCATAAACAATCCAACTGATAACAGATCTATGATCATCATTTAAATCATAAACAATCAAACTGATAACAGATCTATGATCATCATTTAAATCATAAACAATCAAAAATGTATCAATCAAAAACCCATTCATCAAATTCATATTTCAATTCATGTCGATTGCATTTGGCCGTAAATCGCAGTCGCACTGAGCTGTAACCCTTTGAATAGGCCGATTGCTTTTCGCCAAGTATTTTCCACCATTTCAAAGAAAGAAAGAAAGAAAGATAGATAGATAGATAGTTAGATAGATAGATAGATAGATAGATAGATAGATAGATAGATAGATAGATAGATAGATAGATAGATAGATAGATAGATAGATAGATAGATAGATAGATAGATATTGAATCGTGTTTGATACAAATATGGTACGAAAAGTGCTCGACATGTAGTAATGGAGCGAATTATTATTTAAAATATTTACCACAATGTTTGGGGCAGTCTACATCGATGTTTCAGGCTTAATTTGCCATCTTCAGGACTGAGTTGTTTTGTTGACTGTTGTTGTTTCTTGAAGTGGTTCCGGTTTGAAGTTAATTAAGAGGAATTTGCGCCGATGGGGACACTTTCCGTAGGTCTCATTTTTCATGTTGAGTGTGGCTTCATGAGGTTGTTTGATTATGGTATATTTTTCTTCCAGGCATAAGCTACATTGTTTTGATGTTGGTGTGTATCCTGAAACATCGATGTAGACTGCCCCAAACATTGTGGTAAATATTTTAAATAATAGATAGATAGATAGATAGATAGATAGATAGATAGATAGATAGATAGATAGATAGATAGATAGATAGATAGATAGATAGATAGATAGATAGATAGATAGATAGATAAAGAAAGAAAGAAAGAAAGGAAATAAACCCAGATAGCCAATAATTGCTTGGTGGACAGAGAGGTTTCTGGAACATTCGACTGCATTCACTGAGAGCGATAACTGATCCCTTTGCTTGCAAGGCGATAGGAAGCTTATGGCCTCCTTCTTTCCTACAACATTTGTAGGTGCTCTGAGAGAGTATGGTCCGCACGTTACATTTGATAGAGACAGTGATTGTTGTGCTGGAAAAGAATTAGACAATTCTCTAAGTTTTGACGTAATTTCATGAGAGAAAAAAAAACTTAATTAAAATGTGCTGAGTTGTGGACAGTTAAGGGGTGGGATGCGTCTTTTCTAAAAAAAAATAATTACTTATATTGTGCGGATTTAATCATTCTGTATCGACATTGTAGGTTAATATATTTGGTGAAAAATATAAATTATCTGTGTTAATCCCTGGTTTACGACCTGATCTGTGGGTCTAGCATAAAAAAAAAAATAACAATCTTGTGGTAAGCGTTCCACAAAACCTAATGAATAAATGACCTCCATATTCTTCCCTCTTATCAACATTGTAGTCATTTTGTGTCGCCATAGAGAGATTTTACAGCTTTAGCGTATGGGATTTTTATTAGAACATAACAAAGTTGAGAATCAAAATGTTATGACAAAATTGATGTTCAAAATTTATAATTTGGATTATTATTCAAAATTCACATATTTTATCAAAAAAATCTCTCTATGGTGACATAATACATTATCTCTGTGATAACTGTGGAAATTTTCAGACAATTTCATTGAACAGATTCTGAGAAACGTTTGACACAGTATCCCATACCCTTAGAAAAATGACACATTGAGAAAATAGCTTCCCGTTTTTCACACTTTTCTTACTACCTGCACCCTTTTCGATTGTGTTTTTCGTGACTTTATAGTCTATTTTGAGATGTTGGATTTACATAATATAATATCTAAGATAATAAAATATTGTTTTCAACCAAAATCTCAAAATCAATTTTTTAAGGATTTTACTAATAATTAGACTCAACCCGCCCCTCAAGTAGTTAATCTGTAGAAAAATGACGTTTTCTAAGTTTACAAAAAAAACGTCAATTCAACGTTTAAAGACCTTTTTGGATAAAGATCAAATTAAAATCTGACTTGAACATTTTGTAAAAATAAACAAAGTGACAATTTATAGGGATATTTCCAATTTTCAATGAAAAATCCCAAACCACATTTTATTATAAACCATCTCCAAAGTTCTTCCTAAGACATAATTTGCTCGTGTTCCTAGACGGCCTCACATTTTGTAACTCGTAGAACGTCTCATAAGACTATCAATTTCAACATAAATGCATAAAAATCAATAATCAAAATATATTGCCGATGCCAATATGTAAATATTTACTTCATTGTTACCCATTCAGTGATATGATATTGTTGAAGTATGGAATGTTATTATTTCATGGAATCAATAGTAACATTTGAAACAATTTTAAATCATTTTTAGAATGGCATGACTGTATAATATTATAAGAATACTACGAGTTATAAATATATTGGATTATCTCCCTTATACATACTTTTCTATAATTATTATTTTTTCAATGATTAAGACGTCTTTTGGCTATTGTTTGTTTGTATGTTTTTGTTTGGTTGGGTTTGTTTTGTTTGTTTTTTTTTTTGGGGGGGGGTTGGATTTTTTGTTTGTTTTATTTTCATTTTCTATTTTCATTTTAAAATAATTTTAAAATACAGTTGGAGAAAAGAGCCAAGAAAAATAAATAAATAAATAAATAAATAAATAAATAAATAAATAAATAAATAAATAAATAAATAAATAAATAAATAAACCTAAAACGCCTTAAAGTTTAAAAATTAATCCGTGTATGAGAAATTGATAAAATAAATTCCGAATTTTATTGTTGTCAGCAACCAACCAAACAGTCAAAAGATTGTTTGGTTGTTATTTCTTGTTTTTAAGGGTTTTACGGCGCTTGCAACACAATAAGGTCATAAGAGCGCCAGTAAAAAGGAAGAAAATGGGATAGTAAAAACTTATAGAATTACAATTAAAGCACACAAGAAAAAGTAAGACAAAGGGGAATTGGTTCAAATGGGAAACAGATGTAAGATTCCAAGTTCACACTATCAAAGTACTTAGTTTGAGATCACCTAAAAGTCTCATCCACACACAAGCGCAGGCTCCCCACTAAGAGGAATACTCTCAAATGTTTACAAATCATATATAATACTTAAACAAAACATAATACATGATATAAACAAGAGATGCTTTGCAAGACAAAAATATCATCTCCCAACGCTATAACTATACATTCGACTGTTTCCCTCCCAGCCAGGGTCAGAAAAAAAAAACTTAGTAATCTCATTCCAAGACAAAGACAGAAAGCAATTGGAAAACAGATATAAGGGGGATAGAAGACACAGCAAGTACCTTCCTGCCCACTATGGGAGGTCAGGAAACCCATCCAGAGATTACTTGATAGAACAATATTAAATTTCAATTTTTAAAATGAAAAGATAAAGGTTGTAAGTGTAAGTTTTAAGTGCGGCTATGTGGTCTAGTGGTATGACACTCGGACAGTCCTGGGTTCGAGCCTCGCTCGGCGCATAGTTGAGTCCTTGGAAAGGGCTCTTTACTCGCATTCTCTCACCTTACTCAGGTGTAAAATGAGTGCCTGGCCGTTAATAGCGTTGACAAAAAATGTAATATCGCCAAACAACAGGCGTCATGTCCCGTCCTAAATGTTAAGTGTTGCTGTTGGTCAGGGTCCTCTTGTAAAGTGCTTTGAGCACGTTTAGTTTTAGGGTTGTGCAGCGTCTAGTGAGTTGTCGTTAGTAGAGCTCATGGAAACAAGTCTTTTCATTGGTTGAACTATTGAATACAACTCACGATTTGTTTTCTTTTGTGACTAAAGACTGGCTTTTTGTCGTCATTTTTTGGTCAGTATCAGGCCATAACTTTACGAAGGCCACGTTGTCAGACGGTAACTTTACGATGGTTACGTTTTGACAGGATGTTCGTGTTTTTATTTTTATGCCACGGTGAGGTGAGCTTACGGGATTATCAAAATAGGATTCACTAGTCGTAACGTCACTTCCTTCCTAATGACGCATGGTAACTTAGTAACACTGGCTCTAAACTATCGGAACAATGGCGGACGCCTTATGAAATATTTCTCCGGCGAGCATAAAAGCGTATCCAGAGGGAAAAAAAAACATAAATTTGATCATGTTTTGACTTTTACACATTCTGATCACAAGGCATATGAAAAGTTCTAGCCAGCTTGAAGAATAAAAAGTAATGATTTTCTTGTTTAGAACCAAGATGGCCGCCGTTGCCAGGCGGCGTGACATCAGACTATTGTATCCAATTATTATCGGCTACTTCGGTGGCAGCGTGGCTCAGCGGTACGGTCTTTGCTTCGTACCCGAAAGGTACCGAGTTCGATCATCCGCCGCTGCTGTGTTGTGTGGCCTTGAGCAAGACACCTCGCCCTAGCTCAATTTACGGCGCTGCACTACGGCTGACGCCTTGTTATTCCAGTCTTCTCTTGGAATAGACCCTAGAGACAAATTTCCCCTTTGGGTCGAATTAACTCTCTCCTTACCAGCTATTTTCAGAATTATACCGAAACGTCATAATGCACCCAACAAAAAAGATATATTTTTCAAACAGATAGTAACGAGAAGGACCTATATTCTATTTTCTGTTCACAAAAACGAGCTCTATAGCTTAACTATAACAAAAGAATCAGAATAGAAGTATCTTAACCTTAAAAATATCAGTGAATTCATCATTTTTCTCGATTTTATCTGAGTTCAAACATTCCACATCCTGTTTGCCCAGAAAGAGTTTCAATGTTTTGTAGTAAATAAATAAATAAAATTCCCTTAACCCTCTCCTTACCACCCATTGGAAAATCGTCACGATTTCGTCACGACGATTTTCCAATGGGTGGTAAGGAGAGGGTTAAGGGAATTTTATTTATTTATTTACTACAAAACATTGAAACTCTTTCTGGGCAAGCAGCATGTGGAATGTTTGAACTCAGATAAAATTGAGAAAAATTATGAATTTACTGATATTTTTAAGGTTAAGATACTTCTATTCATTACTCTCGATAACAAAATGTCATTTGTTCCTTAACCCTCTCCATACCAACTATAGGAAAATCGTCACATTCGTTACGATACAACCAACATAAATTGTCAGATTCAAAGTTCCCTTGTACATCATAAAATTTAAAGAAAACGAACAGTGTGTTGTAGAGCATGTTTTGCTAAAGAAATTATATACTGCAAGAATTTTACTGCCATTGTGTTTGAGTGATAAAAAAAATATTTTTGTGTTAGTTGGTGTGAAGTTTTGGGGAAAATCCTGAAAACGGCTGGTAAGGAGAGGGTTAAATGTTACAGTTACGGTGTTTTTTTCTACAAAATACTCTTTCAAAGACTGGTCAAAAAAATCACAATGGATCACATTTGGAAGATGGTGTCTCGGTTGAAATAAATCTATATAAGTAAATTTGAATATGACCTCATATTTGTTGAGATAGAATTCACCATCAATAACAACAAGAAATGAAGTGAGTAGGAAAGTGCCAGAAGACAACAGAGAATAAAAACTTGACGGGGGTGATGGGGGCTCGAACCCACGACCTTACAGGTACGACAACTCAGCGGGTCGTGGATAGCTCATACGGCCAGGCGGAGTTGTCGTAACGGTAAGGTCGCGGGTTCGAGCCTCCATCGCCGCCGGAACCCGAGACCTTACTGGTACCTTATTCCGTTTGGCCAGGGAGATCGTGACTCGACCGTATGAACAGTAAGGTTGTGGGTTCGAGCCCCCATTGCCGCCGGAAAGTTTCTATTCTCTGTTGTCTTCTGGTACTTTTCCCGTAAATCGCCTTGAGCACAGTGGATATTGCGCTATATAAAGCTCAATTTTAATTTTTAATTAATTTTTTTTTTTAATTTCCTACTCACTTCATTTCTTGTTATTATATATTATATTATATTATTCTTATTACATAAGTGCCTGCTCCACTCAATTTTCTGAATTAGAAATTCACCATCAATATCAAATTACAATGTATAATATAATTCTTAAATCTGTTGATATGATATGATATGAAATTATATATGGCAAGTGTTACCAACACATCTTCTCTCTCTCTCTCTCTCTCTCTCTCTCTCTCTCTCTCTCTCTCTCTCTCTCTCTCTCTGTGTGTGTGTGTGTGTGTGTGTGTGAGTAAGTTTGAAAGTTGATAATCTTCTTGGGATGTCTTGTGACCTCTGACGTGTGGTAACATTTTAACTTTAACCTCAATTTTGGCTCCACTTGACACATGACCTTGACCGCTGACCCTTGTTTTACATATTGTATTTCTTTCCCACGTTCTTTACCACTAAACACAGCGATAACGAGATGAGTAAAAACTGAAAGTAGAAGGTGAAATCGGTTATTCAAAATATCGATTTTTTTTAAAAATTGTAAGAATAAAAATCTTTTAAAAAATGTGGATTCAACATGTAACATAACATAACGTATGATATAGATAGAATGCGCTTGGCCAAGGAGTTCACAACATTGCCATCCGGAAGTATAACGGACCAACACACAAACTCTATGTAACCATGAACTTTTATAGTCTGGTTAATACAGTTTAGTGAGAACAACTTACAAACGCGGATGGCAAAAACAATAACAAAGGCCTGAGTGACGTCATCTGCATACTATCTATAGGGCGAAATAGGATAAAATCCCTTGAGTGCCCTTAATATTAAATTGATTTAAAGATTACAATAATGATACACGTGGTAAAGATAGTATAACAACTTAAATGTACTCATGTATGTGTGATGTACAAACATATAGATAGTATGCAGATGACGTCACTCAGGCCTTTGTTATTGTTTTTGCCATCCGCGTTTGTGAGTTGTTCTCACTAAACTGTATTAACCAGACTATAAGAGTTCATGGTTACACAGAGTTTGTGTGTTGGTCGTTATACTTCCGGATGGCAATGTTGTGAACTCCTTGGCCAGCGCATTCTATCTATAGAAGTATGCGCTTGAGCTAAGTAAGTTATTGCCATCCGAGTTGAGCCACAAACTTGTCATGAAAAAAGATTAAAATCATTACAAATTGTGTGTTGGTCCGTATACTTCCGAAGGCAAGTTGTGACTCCTTGGCCAAGCGCAATTTACTCTATAGACAGTATGCGCTTGGCTAAGAAGCTCATAACATTGCCATCCGGAAGTATAACGGACCAATACACAAAACTGTGTGTATCCATGAAATAAAATTTAAAAAATAATAAAATTCAGCTTTTATATAGCGCAATACCCACTTAACGTGCTCAAAGCGCTTTACAATGGGTCCCTGGTCAACAGCAACATTTAACATGTAGGACGAGACGTGACGCCTGTTATGCGATATTACAATTTTTCGGACAAAGCCAACGCTGCTAACGGCCAGGTACTCATTTTACACCTGAGTACGGTGAGAGAATGTGAGTAAAGAGTCTTTTCCAAGGACTCAACTATGCGTCGAGCGAGGCTCGAACCCAGGACCTTCCGATCCGAAAGCGAGTGTCATACCACTAGACCACATAGCCGCACGTTTATGAACGTTTATACTCCGGTTAATACAGTTCAGTGAGCATTACTCATAAACGCGGATGGCAAAAAACAATAACAAAGACCTGAGTGACGTCATCTTCGAACTATCTATATCTTTAACCTGGACATGCAAAGCACACACACACACACACACACACACACACACACACAACGTCCACAAATGAGAAGATCCGACAACTGAATACGATGAAGGGCTTGATGTAACGTTGTTGTAATGGGCGTTGTTGTAATGGTCAGTATTGTGTATTTGTATGAACGTATTTTCATTACAAAAGTGAGCCTATAGATAGTATGCAGATGACGTCACTCAGGCCTTTGTGTTTTTTGCCATCCGCGTTTATGAGTAATGTTCACTGAACTGTATTAACCAGACTATAAAAGTTCATGGTTACACAGAGTTTGTGTGTTGGTCCGTTATACTTCGGGATGGCAATGTTGTGAACTCCTTGGCCAAGCGCATTCTATCTATAGATAGAATGCGCTTGGCCAAGGAGCTCACAACATTGCCATCCGGAAGTATAACGGGCCAACACACAAACTCTGTGTAACCATGAACTTTTATAGTCTGGTTAATACAGTTTAGTGAGAACAACTCACAAACGCGGATGGCAAAAACAATAACAAAGGCCTGAGTGACGTCATCTTCGAACTATCTATAGCAAATGCATACTTCGTTCAGCAGGGGAATAAAATATTATTATTGCTACTGGAGAAGGGGGGGGGGCGTAGGGAGGAAAAAATACGGACATTGAGAGAGAGAGAGAGAGAGAGAATGAGAGAGAGAGAGAGAATGAGAGAGAGAGAAAGAAAGAGAGGGAGAGAGAGATGGGTAGATATATATATATATTATATATATATATATATATATAATATATATATATAGATGAGAGAGAGAGAGAGAGAGAGAAGGGGGGGAGAGAGATAGAGATAGAGAAAGGGATAGAGAGAGAGAGATAAATAGATAGATAGATCGAGATATAGAGCGAGGTAGAAGGGGGGGGGGGGGGGGGGGGAGAGAAAGAGAGAGAGAGAGAGAGAGCGAGAGAGAAAGAAGAGGAGAGATGGGATATATATGATATAAATAATATAAAATAATATATATATATATATATATTATATAAGATATATCGTATATATAGATAGAGATAGATAGATAGATAGATAGATAGATAGATAGAAGATAGATAGATAGATAGATAGATAGATAGATAGATAGATAGATAGATAGAGATAGACGAGATATAGAACGAGGTGAGAGAGAGAGATGAGAGAGAGGAGAGAGAGAGAGCAGAGAGGAGAGAAGGAGGAGAGGAGAAGAGAGAGAGAGAGAGAGAGAGAGAGAGAGAGAGAGAGAGAGAGAGAGTTAATTGACGAATTGAATCAATCAACAGTTTGAAATGAAATCTGTCACGTGCAAATTGATGTCTTATAAATGTAATCAACCCTTTACTGGAACGATTTGGTGTTACTCTAGATTCAGACTTAGTGAGATAATGTGTGCGTGTGTGTGTGTGTGTTTGTGTGTGTGCATCTGTGAGTGTGTGTGTGTGTGTTTGTGTGTGTGTGTGCATGTTTGTGAGTGTGTGTGGAGTGTCTTAAAAAGGGAATCAATATCTTATAAATATCATCTCTTTACTGGTACGATTTTGTTTTACTTTATCTATATTCAGACTGTGTGAGATTATGTGTGCATCTATGAGTATGTGTGTTTGTGTGTGTGTGTGTGTGTGTGTGTGCATGTTTGCGAGTGTGTGTGGAGTGTCTTAAAAAGGGAATCAATATCTTATAAATATCAACTCTTTACTGGTACGATTTTGTTTTACTCTATCTATATTCAGACTGTGTGAGATTATGTGTGCATCTGTGAGTATGTGTGTTTGTGTGTGTGTGTGTGTGTGTGTGTGTGCATGTTTGTGAGTGTGTGTGGAGTGTCTTAAAAAGGGAATCAATATCTTATAAATATCAACTCTTTACTGGTACGATTTTGTTTTACTCTATCTATATTCAGACTGTGTGAGATTATGTGTGCATCTGTGAGTGTGTGTTTGTGTATGTGTGTGTTTGTTTGACCTATGTAACCATTAACGATAATGACTGTGATTATGAAAAAGCATTGTTATATTACGCGCAGGGAAACCGTAAAGATGCGTTATATAAATGCGTGTATTTCTAAAGTGTATAATCGGAGCGATCTATATTCATGTTTTCGTCCAACCTAGTCATCGATCATATGATTTTTTGTTGTACAACGATTGGACATTTCTCAATATAGATAGTATGCAGATGACGTCATTCAGGCCTTTGTTATTGTTTTTGCCATCCGCGTTTGTGAGTTGTTCTCACTAAACTGTATGAACCAGACTATAAAAGTTCATGGTTACACAGAGTTTGTGTGTTTGTCCGTTATACTTCCGGATGGCAATGTTGTGAACTCCTTGGCCAAGCGCATTCTATCTATATGTAAAAACGCTGCTTTGTTTATGAAAGTTGTAAAAATACCCTGAGTCATGTTCAGCAAAAAAACCAATTGTGACGTCGGAAATTTTCAAACAGTGAACACTTTTCACCATGTGGGTCATTATTATGAGCACACTTTGCAATGTGACCAATAACCTCGAGCCAAGGACTTCATAATATAGATGTCACTGCCTCGAGCCATTGTCTACTGATAGATAGATATATAGACATACAGACATACAAATTGATAGATAAATACAACCAAAGATAACATATTGCACTGTATATATTTGTCCGGCCCGTAGACCGGCCCCGTAGAAC
The DNA here is from genome assembly GCF_034508935.2 of Berghia stephanieae. Lineage (NCBI taxonomy): Eukaryota > Metazoa > Mollusca > Gastropoda > Nudibranchia > Aeolidiidae > Berghia > Berghia stephanieae. The sequence goes on along the minus strand of NC_088370.1, from coordinate 37,124,080 downwards.
GTAAAATTTCGTCGGCGACTCGTCCCCCTATAGATAGTTCGAAGATGACGTCACTCAGGTCTTTGTTATTGTTTTTTGCCATCCGCGTTTATGAGTAATGCTCACTGAACTGCATTAACCCGACTATAAACGTTCATGGATACACACAGTTTTGTGTGTTGGTCCGTTATACTTCTGGATGGCAATGTTATGAGCTTCTTAGCCAAGCGCATACTATCTATAGATAGTATGCAGATGACGTCACTCAGGCGTTTGTTATTGTTTTTGCCATCCGCGTTTGTGAATTGTTCTCACTAAACGGAATTAACCAGACTATAAAAGTTCATGGTTACACAGAGTTTGTGTGTTGATCCGTTATACTTCCGGATGGCAATGTTGTGAACTCCTAGCCCAAGCGCATTCTATCCATAGATATATCCATAGATAGAATGCGCTTGGCCAAGGAGTTCACAACATTGCCATCCGGAAGTATAACGGACCAACACACAAACTCTGTGTAACCATGAACTTTTATAGTCTGGTTAATACAGTTTAGTGAGAACAACTCACAAACGCGGATGGCAAAAACAATAACAAAGGCCTGAGTGGCGTCATCTGCATACTATCTATATAAGAAGTCACTGCCTCGAGCACATGGAAATGTAATATAGATCGTGGCCATTCTTCTGATGGCTGGCCCACTTACTTGGACTCTTTGCAATGTGACCTATGACCTCGAGCACATGGAAATGTAATATAGATCATGGCGGCCATTCTACTGATGGCTGGCCCACTTACTTGGAAAGCTAAAAGACCAGCTGTAATTCCAATGATGATCCAAATGTATTCTTCAAACTTGTCCTCTATTTTGTCTTTACATCCCTGGAACAAGCAAAGAAATCACGTGATCAATGGTCTCTAAACTGTCTCTAATTAATGACAATGGTCTCTATTTCCAGGCGAATATCATATCTAAAATTGCGCACTGTTTAACTTTTACAAAATTCAAGTCATGGAAGTGGCTTTTGATTCTTAAACTCAGCTCCGTTTTTCCCATTTTGAGATATAACATTGAGGACTATTTCCCTTTAAATATCATAGCTAAACTTCAAATTCACACAAATCTAAGGAAATTCTTACGCCATTTGACGCTTAAAATAAAATTTACGATCTAATTTACCTCATGGGTGGAAAATCTCAAAAAGTAGAAAAAAATCGACGAGTTTTGGAAAACCAGCTTTCAATTATAAATTGTAATATTGGATATCAAAGGGCATAGATTGTCTTATAATTATAAACAGTGGTATTGTATACCAAAGGACATGGCTTACCTTATAATTATAAACAGTGGTATTGTATACCAAAGGACACAGCTTACCTTATAATTATAAACAGTGGTATTGTATACCAAAGGACATGGCTTACCTTATAATTATAAACAGTGGTATTGTATATCAAAGGACACAGCTTACCTTATAATTATAAACAGTGGTATTGTATACCAAAGGACATGGCTTACCTTATAATTATAAACAGTGGTATTGTATATCAAAGGACACAGCTTACCTTATAATTATAAACAGTGGCATTGTATATCAAAGGACACAGCTTACCTTATAATTATAAACAGTGGTATTGTATACCAAAGGACATGGCTTACCTTATAATTATAAACAGTGGTATTGTATACCAAAGGACACAGCTTACCTTATAATTATAAACAGTGGTATTGTATACCAAAGGACATTTCTTACCTTATAATCATTATTATTATTATTATTATTATTATTATTATTATTATTATTATTATTATTATTATTATTATTATTATTATTATTATATTATTATTATTATTATTGTCATTGTTATTATTATTATTATTATTATTATTAATTATTATTATTATTATTATATATTATATTATTACTGTTATTATCATTATTATTTTCGTTGTTTGCCTTGCTTTATTTTTGATTTTACTTATTTGATTTGTTGATGAAAATATATTCTTGTATGAGTTACATTGGCAATTAATTGCCTAAAATAAACGTTTTTGAACTTTTTTATAAACAGTGGTATTGTATACCAAAGGACATGGCTTACCTTATAATTATAAACAGTCGAGTTGTATGCTATAGGATCAATCGTACAGTTGTACACCAATTCCTTATTGGATGACTCACAGCAGGCATCTGGCACAAGCCGTATAGCTCCAGTGTCCAAGGTTCGATTCCACTCTTTGGCATTCAATCTGATAAAATCCTCACCGTTATCCCAGCCACAACAATCCAACTGTAGGTAAATGTTGTTTTTTTTAATATTGTAATGATGATGATGATGATGATGATGATGATGATGATGATGATGATGATGATGGTGATGATGGTGATGATGATGATGATGGTGGTGATGGTGATTATTCGTAATAATACTAATATAATAATAATATTAATATAATAATAATAATAATAATAATAATAATAATAATAATAATAATAATAATAATAATAATAATAATAATAATAA
>NC_088370.1:37114679-37117179 GCF_034508935.2 Berghia stephanieae | reverse complement strand
ATTATCGGCCTTTCTAATACTCTTCAACAGTCGTAACGTCACTTCCTTCCTAATGACGCATGGTAACTTACTAACACTGGCTCTAAACTATCGGAACAATGGCGGACGCCCGTATGAAATATTTCTCCGACGAGCATAAAAGCGTATCCAGAGGGGAAAAAAAACATAAATTTGATCATGTTTTGACTTTTACACATTCTGATCACAAGACATATGAAAAGTTCTAGCCAGCATGAAGAATAAAAAGTAATAATTTTCTTTGTTTAGAACCAAGATGGCCGCCGTTGCAGGGCGGCGTGACATCAGACTAGTGAATCCAATTCGAGACAAAATGTAATTCTACGAAATTTTCGTAATGGCAGGCAGAGCCAGGTTAAAAGCTCATTTTTGTCCCCAGAAGCTAAAAAAAAAAAAGGTTACCTTTTTTTTTAAACACCCCTTATAGATAGAACGAAGATGACGTCACTCTGGTCTTTGTTATTGCTTTTTGCCATCCGCGTTTATGAGTAGTTCTCACTAAACTGTATTAACCGGACTCAAGGTTACACACAGTTTTGTGTGTTGGTCCGTTATAATCACGGATGGCAATGTTGTGAGCTTCTTAGCCAAGTGCATACCATCTATATTATTAATCCATGTTTGATGTTTGAAGCGTGACTGTAACTGACATTTATTATTATCGGCCTTCCTAATTTTAATCCCAGTTTTCAAGGCACATCATCTTATAATTGAGTCATAGGAGATGTCAACATGGAAATCTTGGCCGTAAAATTGGAAATCATTAGCCACCAGCTGCTGGAAATAATAATAATAATAATAATAATAATAATAATAATAATAATAATAATAATAATAATAATAATAATAATAATGATGATGATGATAATAATAATAATAATAATAATAATAATAATAATAATAATAATAATAATAATAATAATAATATAATATATAATAATAATAATAATAATAATAATAATAATAATAATAATAATAATAATAATGATAATGATAATATATAATAATAATAATAATAATAATAATAATAATAATAATAATAATAATAATAATAATAATAATAATAATAATAATAATAATAATAATAATAATAATAATAATAATATAATAATAATAATAATAATAATAATAATAATAATAATATAATATATATAATAATAATAATAATAATAATAATAATAATAATAATAATAATAATATATAATAATAATAATAATAATAATAATAATAATAATAATATGATGATGATATAATAATAATAATAATAATAAATAATAATAATAATAATGATAATAATAATAATAATAATAATAATAATAATAATAATAATAATGATAATAATAATAATAATAATAATAATAATAATAACAATAACAATAACAATATAATAATAATAAATAATATAATAATAATAATAATAATAATAATAATAATAATAATAACAATAATAATAATTAATAATAATAATAACAATAATAATAATAATGATAATAATAATAATAATGATAATAATAATATAATAATAATAATAATAATAATAATAATAATAATAATAATAATAATGATAATGATAATAATAATAATAATAATAATGATAATGATAATAATAATAATAATAATAATATAATAATAATAATGATGATGATGATATGATATAAATAATAATATATAATAATAATAATAATAATAATAATAATAATAATAATAATAATAAAATAATAATAATAATAATAATAATAATAATAATAACAATAATAATAATGATAATAATAATAATAATGATAATAATAATAATAATAATAATAATAATAATAATAATAATAATAATAAACAATAACAATAACAATAATAATATAATAATAATAATAATAATAATATAATACAATAATAATAATAATAATAATAATAATAATAATAATAATAATAATCACATCTTGATGGGAATTCCCGTTTTCATTTTATATTGTTATTACATGTAATTTTTAATTATTTTTAAAATGTTTGCCTCAAGTTAAAATGTGGGATCCACCGTTAATATCGGAAAGATTTTTAAATTTTTTCTTCAATTTTGATTGGGGTTTATTTTTGTTTCGTTTTTTTGTTAGTTTGTCTTTTGGGGTGGGGGGGGGGGTTGTTTTTGTTTTTGTTTTGTTTTCCTTTTAGATTGCGGGATATTTTAAAGGCCTTCAATATTTGCTGCCATCTGTTGCATTTAAAGCGAGATGGGGAAGGATGGGGGGGGGGGGGGGGGGTGATTGTTTTCTTTCTTTTAAAGAAAATAATTTTTCGTTGGGTCTTTGTTTATGTTTTTTATATCTGAGTCATTCCCCTTACCCACCTCCAGCCCCGCACCTCCCCATCCCTCCCCTTCACCAACAACGACAACCTGCTTTCGGTAAGTTTATCATCAATATTGGATTATGAGCTGACGTGTGTGAGGGACGGCCATTAAAATGTAATGGCTTTATTATGTGTGTGTGTG
>NC_088370.1:37093994-37096494 GCF_034508935.2 Berghia stephanieae | reverse complement strand
TCATTTCAAGTAAATAGTTATATCCTTATCCATGTTTGTTTTTGTTTGTATTGGAGCAATTCCACACACAAAGAAACACCCAGCTATCATTTCAAGTAAATATTTATATCTTATCCATGTTTGTTTTTGTTTGTATTGGAGCAATTCCACACACAAAGAAACACCCAGCTATCATTTCAAGTAAATATATTATATCCTTATCCATGTTTTTTTTGTTTGTATTGGAGCAATTCCACACACAAAGAAACACCCAGCTATCATTTCAAGTAAATAGTTATATCCTTATCCATGTTTGTTTTTGTTTGTATTGGAGCAATTCCACACACAAAGAAACACCCAGCTATCATTTCAAGTAAATATTTATATCCTTATCCATGTTTGTTTTTGTTTGTATTGGAGCAATTCCACACACAAAGAAACACCCAGCTATCATTTCAAGTAAATATTTATATCCTTATCCATGTTTCTTCTTGTTTGTAATGGAGCAATTCCACACACAAAGAAACACCCAGCTATCATTTCAAGTAAATATTTATATCCTTATCCATGTTTCTTCTTGTTTGTAATGGAGCAATTCCACACACAAAGAAACACCCAGCTATCATTTCAAGTAAATATTTATATCCTTATCCATGTTTGTTTTTGTTTGTATTGGAGCAATTCCACACCAAGCGGATGTGGAAAAAAGTTTATGCCTGTATAAAGTAGAGAGAGTGAAAAATACGTGAAAATGATTGCATAAAATAAGTAGATACTTTTCATAGACTGGAAACCCGCTATTATCAAACCGTTTACCGACACTGATATAGGAAAGTAACGCTATTTCCTCAAAGCGTTTGATTTTTTTCTATTTATAGCGAACATAAATTATCATAATATGATAACACACTAAAATTCTGAGGAACGTCAGAAAGACACTTTTTAAAAAAAAATACAATAGTTTTGATGAATAACTTTGACTTCAAGCATTGATCAATTGAAACCCCTTCCCCACCCCATCCCACCTTCTTTCCCCCTAAATTTCTGAAATGGTCTCAAACCCGACACTTCTTTTAAGACTCCGGATCGACACTTTTTTTTGCAGTTTTGAGGCGAAAATGTTTTGTTTTGTGTTTGTTTTTTTTTGTTTTTGTTTTTTTTTTTTATCATTGGATGGCAGAATGCGTAGGATCGAAAATGGGTTCATCAATAAAGTCAAATCATGACTAATAATCCAACATTTGCGTGCGTGTGCTTACATTACACAAAACATGCAAATACACATACACCCGCCCACACACACACAAATACACACACACACACACAAATATACACACACCCACACATACACACACAAATTCACACACACAAATACACACACACCCACACACACACATACACACACAAATACACACACACCCACCCACACACACACATACACACACACACACACACATGCATACAGACAGACACACCTATGTGATAAAATCTATCTTTGTCCCAGAGAGTACACAATAATTAGAGAGAACATAATGCTATGTTTAACTCCCCTTTCAACACGATTCCTGTGCTCTTGTGAAATCTTGGGCATGAAATCGTGAGGTGGCTTTTTAATCGGCAATAGGGAATGAGATTAGCGGAAGAGTAGCGTCCCTTGATTGGACGTCATCCATAGTCTGTGACGTCACCGGCGGAAAAGTTATTAGAGAGAGAACGTCATGTTGGTTGTGCGCATGCGTCTCTCGTCCTCGCTTTCTATATATATATATATATATATATATATATATATATATATATATATATATATATATAAGATAGAGAGAGAGAGAGAGAGAGAGAGAGAGTTTAATAAGGATAAAGACAAGTACATGCACATTGTCATCATTTCTATATTTGGCTTGCACCGTAATTTGTATGGATATATAGATCAATGCAAGGGGAATAATCATAGGCGGTTGACTGGCATTTGCACATCTTATCTCTATCGAGTCGATACGTGAAGAAGTTATAAGCTGTTTCTAATTCTACTTGTTAACAATAAAGTCTAGATCTATAATATCATAGTTTACAGATAAAACACATTTCACAAGTCATATTTTTCATGCTGGGTCAGACAATATCAAATTAAGAAATGAAGGAGCAAGCACCGGTGTCAGACAAAGATCTGAATAAGTGTGTATGAAAGGTGTCAGACAAACATCTTTACATGTGTATGAAAGGTGCCAGACAAAGATATGAATAAGTGTGTATGAAAGGTGTCAGATAAAGATCTGAATAAGTGTGTATGAAAGGTGTCAGACAAAGATCTGAATAAGTGTGTATGAAAGGTGTCAGACAAAGATATGAACAAGTGTGTATGAAGGTGTCAGACAAAGATATGTACATGTGTATGAAAGGTGTCAGACAAAGATATGTACATGTGTAGGAAAGGTGTCAGACAAAGATCTGTACATGTATATGAAAGGTCTCAGACAAAGATCTAAATAAGTGTGTATGAAAGGTGTCAGACAAAGATCTGAAT
>NC_088370.1:37083994-37086494 GCF_034508935.2 Berghia stephanieae | reverse complement strand
GATTTTCAATCGATATATTATTATTGTGAATTATCGAATCACTCAATGATTTTACATATCATATTGTGTCCACTTGAAATATAAAATAAATATCAAATAAATCGATCTATCGATATATCAACTTGGATCAAACGATTTCAAATCGATCACTTGATAAATATCGTGTCCAACTGAAATATCGGGTAAAATCAAATCGCACAATCAATATGTCCAAATAAAAATATTATTATTATAATGAACTTTCCTTGCAAAATTATGTTGTGTCCAGGTAATAGCAAATCGATATATCATTTGAAACAATATATGCAATAAATTATTATATCGGTCATGTGATATGATAGAGCTAACCATAATATGGTTATATGTGACCCCTCGTCTCAAAACGGTATTATGTCGGGATGGACCTGATGCTAAAAAGTCAAATTATAGTTTAAACTGGTCAAAAATATGAAACGTTGGTATTTAGCACAGTAAAATAGGATATTTCTTCTCGTTTACATAAATAAACTCAACTTAAAGATGATATTTCTGGCTACAAATTCCATTTGCAGCATTTTAATCATCCCGACTTAATACCGTTTTGAGACGAGGGGTCACATATATTGCAGATCTATATTATAGATGACGCCGTCAAAACAAACACAGAATCTTTTCATAATTCGATTTAAATGACCGGAACTATACTGCAATTAATTGACGCTTTAAGCAAGTCATACCACGTTCTGCAGTCTTTGGTTTTGACGGCGTCATCTATAGATAGTTCGAAGATGACGTCACTCAGGCCTTTGTTATTGTTTTTGCCATCCGCGTTTGTGAGTTGTTCTCACTAAACTGTATTAACCAGGGCTATAAAAGTTCATGGTCACACAGAGTTTGTGTGTTGGTCCGTTATACTTCCGGATGGCAGTGTTGTGAACTCCTTGGCCAAGCGCATTCCATCTATATTATTGTTAGCTCTATGTCCAATTGAAATATCAAAGAAAATCGAAGAGGCCAAACGGTAAAATCGATATATCTAATCTAACTACAAATTATATTCCTGTGTAGGATTTCCTCACGAATATGAAGTGTCCAAATCATACGCGCATATACCTATAATCAGCGAGTAAATGCGTCTCATTTAGAAACTTGAACTTTAATATAGCGCTATATCCAAAGCTCAAATCGGCTTACAAGGGGTCCTAGACCAACAGCAACATGTAACAAGTAGAACGAGACATGGCGCCTGTTAGGCGTTATTACAATTTTTTTCCGACAGAGACAACGCTGTTAACGGCCAGGTACTTATTTTACACTTGAGTACGGTGAGGAATGTGAGTAAAGAGCCGCATCTATACTACTACTACTACTACTATGCTACTACTACTACTACTACTACTACTACTACTACTACTATACTACTATACTGCTGTGCTGTGCTACTATACTACTGCTTCTAGCACTAAAATACTACTACTACCATAGCAAAACAACAACAACAGCAACTACTGTATGCTACTATACTTTCTACTACTATACTACTACTACTACTAACTACTATACTACTACTATACTATACTACTAATACTATATAGTAGTACTATACTACTACCACTACTACCACTACTACTATTACTACCGCTACTATACCACTTTTATACTACTACTACTATATACTACTACTATACTATACTACTACGACTACTATACTATCTACTATACTACTATACTCTATTACTACCACTATACTATACTACTACTATATACTACTACTACTACTACTACTAATACTTTCTACTAACTACTACTACCACACTATACTACTATACTATATATACTATACTACTACTACTATACTACTACCAATACTACTATACTATACTCTACTACTACTACTATACTCCTACTCCTACTACTTACTCCTACTCTAAACTCTCTACTACTACTATACTACTACTACTCCACTACTACTACTACTTACTACTAACTACTACTATACTACTACCTATATCCTACTACTTCTTACTTTTCTACTAATACTATTACTACTACTACGAAAAAAGCGTCAAAGACATTCTAAATCTAAAACACACACAAATGAAAACGTAGGCTTATCTCCAGTACGAATGCTTCTGCCTACAACTGGGGGGCCGTTTTTTCGATGCAAATTGTTGGTGAGGTAAAAAGAAAAAAAAAACCGATTGATTGAACAGTGGCGGTTGGAGTTGGAGGAGGGGAGAGCGAGGGAGAGAGCGGGGAGGGAGAGAACAATGCAGATCGACTCAGGTAAGACTTGAGCGAGAGCGGGACGAAAGCACTGCTGGGGGAGCGAATTATTTATTTTAGTGAAGGGAGGCAAGCACCCACGTATCGCCCCCACTGTCACCAAAAACTCGTGAGCGGCCGTGAGTGGGTTTTTTTGATGTTGTTGTTGTTGGTGTGTGTTTGTGTGTGTGTGTGGTGTGTGTGTGTGTGTGTGTGTGTGTGTGTGTGTTCAATGCGATTTTCACACGCGCAATAC
>NC_088370.1:36963640-37076140 GCF_034508935.2 Berghia stephanieae | reverse complement strand
AAAATACTCACACAATGCAATATGTAACCGTAACTGTTTATAGTCTTGATTAATATATTTTCTTTAGTGAAAACTAATCACACATTTGGCAATCTAAAAACAATAACAAAAAGTCGATTTGCTATCAACTCCATACGTCTATTTATATTAAAGCTCAAGTTTTGTTTTTGTTTTGTTTTTTCTTCTTCCATTTCTAAGGAAAGTCTTTGGATGCCATGACTTTGGATGAATTGAATGAAAATGAAGACGACATCGATGAAGAGGATGAAAGACTTTTTGAAGAATACAGGTTTGTGCCATAGCCCATTACAGGCTGTGTTCTGTTGTTTTATATATGGGTACCAGTACCAGTCCTCCAGGCATTTACTGTATAAAATAAGTAAAATAATAATAAAATTCCCTTTATTCATCCCATGGGGGAAATTTGTCTCGGGTCTATTCCCAGGAAAGACTGGAATAACCCAGATGTCAGTAGCAGTGCAGCGCCTCAAATTGAGCAAGGGTGATGTGACTTGCTCAAGGCCACACAGCGCAAAGGCGGGTCATTGAACTCTATCCCTTTCGGGTACAAAACAAAGACCGTACTGCTGAGCCATGCTGCCCCCTGTCCTCCAGATCTTTAATGTATAGGGAAGCTGATTTGGAATTCCCCAGGGTTCAGAGAGCAGAAGTCAAATTAAGCATTATAATGTACATGTCAATAAAAAGTTTCAGCTTCCTCTTTCCCGACTGAGCAAAATGTTGACATTTGAGTTTCAGGATTCCGTCCTTCTAACCCCTGGCACCTGTGAGTTGTTTTGGTTTTTCTAGCTGGGAACAGCTTCGAATGGCCAAATTACATTGCTGTCACTTCTTACTTGGTTAACTCACTCAGTCCTAGAGATTTTTGCTACTTTTCAAAATTGGGGGCAGCAGAGCTCAGTGATACGGTCTTTGCTTCGTACCTGAAAGGTACCGAGTTCGATTACCTGCTGCGCTGTGGGGCCTTGAGCAAGTCACCTCGCCCTAGCTCAATTTGCGGCACTGCACTGCGGCTGATGCCTGGGTTATTCCAGTCTTCTCTTGGAATAGACCCAAGAGACAAATTTCCCATATGGGATGAATAAAGGGAATTTTATTATTTTTTATTTATTTATTAAAAATGTGCATGTACATAAATAGTTTTGTTCAACTACCATTAACATGTAGAAATTAAAAACATTAGCTTTGACACTACACCTATAATTTGTCTCAGAAAAATGTAATAAATTGGCATGGGGTAAAAGTAACCTGGGTAAACTATGGATATAGTCGGTGTTAGGGTTGAGAGAGTTAAAACAGTAAGATTACCATGTCTCGTCAGGTCAGCGTAACACTAAACCGGATCTGCTAAGGGTTAATGTCATGGCATTGTCTAACCAGAATTTGCCTGTCAGTTGTAGTTGTAGAGCTCCTGACTTGAATATAACCCTTGAAATATGCTTAGAATTTTGTAGACTTTCTAAGACCCAATATTGACGGGCTTGTTGGGGTTTACCTACCTGCCAACCCTTCCTCTTTTGACAGAATCATTCCTATTTTCTCCCTTCCTTTCCACCATTCCACCATTGTCTCTAAAATTCCGATTTCCAAAATAAAAACAAAAAACAAAAAAACATTGAAAATGATAAGAAAGGGAGGGGTGTGGGTGTGAAAAAGGAGAAGTAAAAATGTTTTTAATAATTGCCAAAAGGGAAGTATGTGGAAAACTTAATTGCCAGTCGTGCCAGAATACTGTCTAATGTTTTTGGTGACAAAATGGTGGTAGTTTCGATAGAGAATTATCCATTTGTGACAAATTCCTGATTCCTATTTTTTTTGGTCTCAAATCCCTATTTTCTGATGTTCTGATTTCCACTTTTGGAATGTGAAGGGTTGGCAGCTCTGTGTTTACGTTATTATAAATTGGGGGAAATATTTTGGGATAAAGTAAGTAGCATCCTATCAAATGGTAGCAAAAATATCTCTATTGCTTTTTAATGCTGAAGATGGATAAACTCATGATCAATGGGCTCAATCCTAACTCACCGACTTTATCCGTAGTTTACCCGGATTACTTTCACCCCATGCCTATTAACTACATTTTTCTGAGACAAATTATAGCTGTAGTATCAAAGCTAATGTTTTTTTCATTTTTACATGTTAATGATAGTTGAATAAAGCTATCTATTTACATGCTCATTTTTAATAACATTATTTCTAATTTTGAAAAGTAGCAAAAATCTCTAGAATTGAGTGAGTTAACAGCTCTAAAACAACTCTTTTAAAGCTATAGAAGCCATTGAGTCATAATTTATCCCATTTTCTAGTGTTAAACAGACAGTAGCAATTGCCTGCTAACATTTGGATAAGACTTTGTTTCTCAAAATTGTTATCCTCAGACGTCAACGGATGGCAGAAATGAGGGCAGCCCAGATGAAAGCCCGTTTTGGTGAGGTAGGAGAGATCAGTAAGGCTGATTGGGTCACAGAGGTCAACAATGCAGGAGAGGGGATCTGGGTCGTCGTGCATGTTTATAAAGACGGGTAAGTGGGATAATCACGTGTCTTTTACTATCTGAGACCTATAAATTCAAACTTTGTGTTATTTTGGGATGAACCCGATACCAAACATTGTATTCGAAATCTCATTTTGTCATTGCGGTTTTAAAATATACTGTCATATTGTCTTTATTACAAGTATTCAAATTCATAAACTAACTAGGGATGTAGGGATGTACACGATAGCCAGTGCTGAATGGGTAGCTGGGTTTTTTAGGTTAGGTGGAAAGTATTTTGGAATAGATTAGTATCCTATACAAAGGGTAGCGAGCAATTGCTACTGTCCCATTTAATTTCACACAAACCAGGGTAAAGTCCAACTCAATGGGCTTTACAATTCTGAAAGAATACAACATAATCCAGACTCAAAATGCAATTTTCAGTGTTGGTTAGAAATGAGTCGAGCACACAATAATATTGATAACACTATGGAGTATAAATCTATATTGTGTTTTATTTGCAGTCTGTTTACATTGTAACTGTGTTGTCATCTCAATATATTTGATTGAGGCTTGGCATCACATATGGAAATTAAATAACAATAAAAATCAAGGAATTCCATAATTGAGGTGGGTTTTTTTATGTTTTTTTTTTTTCTTTTTATTTTTTTCTTTTGTTTTTTTTTTTTGTTTTTTTTTTTTTTTTTTTTTTCAGTCAAGGAAACGCCATTTTTATGTTTTTTATCTATTGAGAATGCTGAGTCTCATCGAGTTGGTGAAACTCAAACCTACACAAATCATCTTGTTGTGGCACGATATACAATACATTTCTGTCAAAAGTCAGGACTCTTAAAACCAGGGCTGAGAATCTTCCGCCTAAATGGTGGTTTATCTCCGCCCATCACCATCACTATTCCGCCTTTTAAAAAGGCTCACCACAACCACTACATCAACATCCCTATCACCACTACTTTTACAACCACCACCTGTACTACAACAACCATCACATCATCATTCCTATCACCATTACTACTACAACCACCACCACATCGTCATCCCTACCACCACCACATCGTCATCCCTACCACCACCACTACTACCTACCACCACCACCACTACAGCTACAACCACTACTACTACAACTACCATCACATCATCATCCCTACCACCACTACTACAACAACTACCACCACATCATCATTCCTACTACCAATACAAATACATCCTCCACCACCACATCATCCCAACTATCACTACTACAACCACCCCACACCATCCCTACCACAACTATTACAACCACCACCACACCATCATTCCCAACACCTCTACAGCTACAACCACCATATCACCATCCCTATCACGACCCTACTACAACCACCACCACATCATCATCCCTACCGCCATCTTTTCTTACTGTCATGGTCTCAAGTGAGTAAAGAGCTACTCGACTATGCATAAAGATATATGTAGAATGAGGCCCCAGAATTTACTAGTTACTATAAATGAAAAACAATTAACGATTTGTTTACAATGAAATAAAAATAATGATGAAATTTAATTAAAAGAGATAAACAGTGATCGTGGCAGTTACAAATAGAGATATGAATATTTTACGTAACTTATGATAATATCTCAGGTTCGTAAGTTTACGTTTCCAGGCAGTTGATGGGCTTGGATGATCTATTCCTCTGATAACAGGATTGGACTCGTAAAATTCCACTTCCAGGCAATTGGTAAGAGGTTATAGTGTAGTACAGCGGGCTTGGGTTTGATCCTTGAAGATTATACAATCAAAGTTAAAAGCTCCGGCGTCTTAATGGTGTAGATATAATATCTACAAAGTCCCAAAAGATAAAAATCTTACAATATATATATATAGGAATAGAGTGACTGGCCGTCCGGCATAGATTGTGGAGAGAAAGTGAGTGTAGAATATTAGACCTATCAGCTTTTATAATAAGTGGCTACGTGACAGAATGTCGAACGAAAAGTATTCACTAATTAGAAATTAATTCGAGGGAAGGCTATAAAAGGAAAGACGATCTAATATTAGAAGGTAAAGTTTATCTAAGCCTACCGATATATAACTGGAGTGAGATGAATTCAGTTCTTAATAAAATAAAATTTAATAAGATAATTGTGAACAACCTTTACTGTGACACCCCCCACCCACGTTTAAAATATACTCTTTAACCATTATGGGAAAGATAGATTTTACAAACGGAAGTAAATTTACTATCATGATACTCTAGCATTAATCCATTGTTATGATTTGTGCTACAATTAAATTATTTATTAACTAGACATGGAAATGTTTATATTAACGTAGGTATATGAATGGGTGACAATAACAATGAAAGATTGTGATTACAAATCATTATGATGAACAACATGATGGCAATGTGATTACAAATCATTGTGATAAACAATAGTGATGGCAATGAAGCATGATTTAAGTCGATGATATGAAGGTAATTTACTGAATGAAATGAATGAAAATGTAAATGGAATATTGACATTTCAATTATTAATCATAAATGAGTGAAAATTCATAACAATGATAGATAAAGAGAAGATTTCCCAAATCATGAATGGGTATGGTATATATATCCAAACAATACTCAATGTTACATTAAGTTGGGTCATCATGTTTACAAATAAAATTATCGAATTTGTGTGTTCTGATTTGGCATAATTTGCGAGGTAACTAACAGTATGCATGGGAGGTTAAGTTATACCCTTCTCACGTCATTACACTAATCGAGAAAGTAGGTCGGCGTGAATATTTTCACAACCTGGTATGTGAGAGATACTGAAAGTGTAATTTTGCAAAAATAGACTCCACCTTAGTACTCTACTATTATTCATTTTGTTATTTCTTATGTACGTGAGTGGTTTATGGTCCGTTTCGACCACAAACTCTTTTAGCAGTAGATATCTGCTGAATGTCTTTAAAGCAAAGACGATGGCCAGTCCTTCACGCTCTATTACAGAGTATCGTGATTCTCTGTCCAATAATTTTCTGCTTGCATATAAGCAAGGCATTAGAGTTCCCTCATGTTCCTGTAATAGTACACCTGCGATGCCCTTATCAGACGCGTCAGTTCTTACAACAAATTCTTTTGACATGTCGGGTAATTTAAGAATTGGTTCTGAACAGAGTAATGCCTTTAATTGGTTAAAGCTATTCTGACACGCTTCTGTCCAAACAATTTTGTTCGGTGACCCATTCTTTGTCAGATTTGTTAGCGGTGTCGCGATGTGCGCGAAGTTGTAAATGTATTTCCTGTAAAAATTTAGGAGCCCAAGTACTTTGCGTACTTCTTTTTTTGTCTTAGGTGGTTGCAATTGTGCGATTTTTGTTTGTTTTTCTGTCTCGGGTGTCTGTGTCCCATGACCAACGGTATGATTAATCCTGCATTTGAAGCTTCGATATTAGTAAACATAGGTTGCGACACTGTGTCTCTATCAAAATATTTTTTTAGCATATTTGCATGGAATGTCTTTGTTGTGTTGTTGATTTTAATCTCGTAATTAACATTAGATTTTACTGCTGTTATTTTGAATGGTCCTTTCCATGTAGCTAAAAGTTTACTCGAGTCATCGGGTAAGAGTATTAGTACTTTGTCACCAATCTCAAATTTTCTTGACTTGCTTTTTCTATCGGAGTATTCCTTGTATTTCTCTGCTTTTTTAGTGACGGATTCCTGTGCTAGCTTACATGTATCCTCTATTCTGTCTTTCAGGTTTCTTACATATTCGTAAGCAAACATAATTTCATTATTGTCCTCCTCATTCCCTTTACAAATGTCGGCTACTATATTGATCGGGCCGCGAGGTGATCGTCCATACATCAACTCAAATGGGGAGTAGCCTGTAGATTCTTGGGGTATTTCTCTATATGCAAATAGGATTGCTGGTAAGTATCTGTCCCAATCATCTGGTTTTTCTGCTGACACTTTTCTTAACATATTCTTTAGAGTGCCATTAAATCTTTCACAAAGACCATTTGCTTGGGGGTGGTAGGGAGTTGTGAATGAGTGTTGGATTCCCATGAGTTTCATGGTTTCATGCATCATATGTGATGTAAATTGGGGTCCATTGTCCGACAGTATCTCATTTGGTATGCCTATTCTAGTAAAAATTGTCATCAATGCTTCAGCTATGTGATCCGATGTAGTTGATTTCAATGCTATCGCTTCTGGCCACCTGGTTGCGTAATCGACTAGTGTTAGTATGTGTGTATGGTTTCTATCTGATTTTGTTAAAGGGCCTATAATGTCAATTGCAACTTTTTGAAAAACTTTTTCAATAACTGGGGTTGTCTCTAATGGCAATCTCGGTATTCTGCCTTTTGCGACTCTTCTTTGGCATGTGTCACAAGATTTCACATATTCTCGGACGTCTGTAGTAATTCCAGGCCATGTGAAATTCTCGGATATTCTCTTCAATGTGGAAGAGCTCCCAAGATGTCCAGAAGTTATTGAATCGTGCGCTATTCCAAGGATTTTGTTTCTGTAAATACTCGGCGTGACCAGTTGTTTAGCTATTTTGTTTCTTTTCCTATGTAACCTGAACAGAATATCTTTTTCAATGATGTATTCAACTTTTGATTTCGTCCCTTTGTTTGCGATATTGAAATATGAAGTTAAAGTCGGGTCCTTTTTCTGTTCTTCAATGAACGTGTTCCTGTCAAATTGTTGTGGTTCAAGAGAAATAGTCATTGGCTTCTCTGTTGTCTTAGTCATCTTTCTTGTTTCTGCTAGACAAGCTGTTTCTTGGGTTAATGACCATTCTTTTACATCTGTTGGGTTGTCTTTCAGACCTTTTATATTGCCAACAATAACATCAGCGACGGGGTTGGGAAGTATACAGCATTCCACTATTCCTGTATAGTATGGGGTTTCTATGTACACATTAGCTGTTTCAAAGGTTTCGACTGTGCCACTGAATGTGATGCATTGTACCGTTTTTCCAGTTTTGTCTTCGTCATTGATCAAAGATGCTTTTATTCCTACTGTACTGCATCCTGTGTCTCTCAATATTTTGCAATCAGTTCCATTAGCTTTGCCTTCACAAAAAAATAGCGATCCTGATTTGTGAGTTTGTGTTAAAAGTGACATACCTTTCACGCAATACACATTTATATTTTCTCCTGACATTACTCGTGTCTGATTGTTTACACCTGTTTGGAGTGATGCATTTGCAGTTTCTTTTGGATATCCCACGATTTTGTAACATTTGTCTGCTGTGTGGCCTTTCATTCCACAATATTGACATTTAATTATAGGTTTGTTGGTTTTCTTATACTCAGTATTATTGTCAGTGCTATTTCTTGTTTTGTTTTGATAGGATCGGCTATGGTCTCTATTGAACTGTTTGTTCCATGGTTTGTTACTATGATCATCCTGTTTCACTTGCGTGTTCCGAGTGATTGATCGGCTCGTTCTATTTGAGTACTGAACTTTAGGTGTACCTGGACTCTGAGCAGCAGCAGCGTAGTATGGTTCCTTCAATGTTCTGCTTAGGGGTGTCAATGGATGTGCGCTGTTAAAGTTTTCTGCGTAGATTTTTAATTTGTCCAAGTTTTCTGGCTTTCTCTCTTTAAAGAATGCGACTAAATCTGGGTTGCAAGCTTGATAGATTCGATTCTTCAGCGTGAGATAGTAAAGGCCTGCAAAGTCGTCTTGTTTTACGTTTGCCAACTCAAGCCACCGATTTAGAAATTGAGTAATTCGGTTCACGAATGTATTAAAGTCTTCTCCACTTTCCGGTTTTGCAGTGTGAAACCTTTCCTGGTAACCATCTTCCGTTAATCTAAATCTTTTTAGTAGAGCGTCTTTAATTTTACCATAATCATCTGCATCTTCAGTTGTTAAGGTATAGAAAACTTTTAGCGGTTCTCCAGATAAGCAGTTAATCAAGGCTGTGGCCCATTTGCTTTCTGGCCAACGATAACCTTTAGCCTGAACTTCGAATCGGTGTAAGAAGGATTCTAAACAGTCTGATCGTTCATCGTATGTTGGCATGCGTGGAAGTTTCACGAAAAATTCATCACTATTATTATGTTTTTTTTCATGACCGGTTTTTGTTTTTTCAATTTCCAGCATCATTTGGGTCCTTTTGGTTTCTTCTTCTGCTAATGCTATTTGTCTTTTTAGTTCCCTTTCTTGGACTCTTTCTTCTCGTTCTTCTCTACGTATTCTTTCTTCGTGTTCTTTTTCTTCTCTACGAATTCTTTCTTCATTTTCTTCTCTACGAATTCTTTCTTCGTGTTCTTTTTCTTCTTTACGAATTCTTTCTTCATTTTCTTCTCTACGAATTCTTTCTTCATTTTCTTCTCTACGAATTCTTTCTTCATTTTCTTCTCTACGAATTCTTTCTTCATTTTCTTCTCTACGAATTCTTTCTTCATTTTCTTCTCTACGAATTCTTTCTTCATGTTCTTTTTCTTCTTTTACTTTCTCTTCGCACCATGAAAATATTCTTTCCTGGGGTATTTCTAAGTCCTTTGCGAGACTTAAGTATCTTTTATATGCTTCCATGTTGTAATAAATTAGTTACGATATTTTATATATATTATATTGACAGGATACTGTTACTGACTGTTTTATTTATTTACACTTACTGGAATGAACTGTTCTATTTTTAGAAATCTCTCTCTCTTATTTCAACTTATTATGTATGTTGAATTTGATGCCTTTTATCGTTATATCTTATAAAGCAATGTGTCAATACAATGCGGAGTTATTATGACTTGTGTCAATAACAATGTGTCAATCGCGTGTACTCTAAACTATGTTACTACGAAAAATGTATCACCAATGTGTGTGACTCGTCGTTAGTTTGTGTACAATTATTCGCAATGACGCTAATATACTAGAGTGTGATAACAATAATAGGATGCCAAAATAATCCCAAGTTATCTATCACTAAATATAACACGACGGCTAGTAGACTCCTTTTATTATTATTTAGTTTTTAAAGACTCACTTTTCAGAACATAATATATAAGTGGTTTTCGGTAACAGTAATATGCCAAAAATGCATTTAAAACAAATCACTATGCAAAACAAATCACGATGTCTATAGTTACTATGTGATGCCCAACTCATGTAAAAGAGAATAATGAAGGATATATTCACCAACTCAGTTCGTGGCTGGGACCTCTCTCTTGTTCAATGGTTGTTCAACAATTGTAATTAGGCATTGAAGAGTGTTTAACAGTGATGTCTGAAATACAAAACAATAAAATATCGTAAGATTTACAATAGTTACAAAATGTGTTCACAACACTGAGTGATTGGATGACAGGTGAATGAATCGTTATGGAATGTAAACATATTGAAAACAATTCATGAATGAGGCAAACAACAAAATGAAATGAGTGATATAATAACAAAGTGGACAAGGAATGAATGAATGAATGAAAAACTGAGTGAATAGATGAATGAATGAATGGATAATGTATGAATGAAAGAATGAAGGGAGGAATAAATGTATGAATGATTGGATAAATGAGTGAATAAACGAATGAATGGATGAATGAATGAATGAATGAATGAATGAATGAATAAATGAATGAACAATGAATGAATGAATAATTTATAAATGAATAAATGAATGAAGGAATGAATCAATAAAATGCTATTCAATTTGAATGAAAGAATGAATGGATAAATTGCTATTCCATTTAAATGAAGAAATGAAAAAGAAAAAAAAATTAATCCTGTAAATAGGGAGTTCAATTAAAATATGATCAAGTGGGCAATTAAGAGTTTTACAATTTAAACTTTAAAGTTAGATGAAATAGATATATGTAACTAAATAAATTCAATTCTTTGTATGTGTCCCCTCCAAAATGTCATGGTCTCAAGTGAGTAAAGAGCTACTCGACTATGCATAAAGATATATGTAGAATGAGGCCCCAGAATTTACTAGTTACTATAAATGAAAAACAATTAACGATTTGTTTACAATGAAATAAAAATAATGATGAAATTTAATTAAAAGAGATAAACAGTGATCGTGGCAGTTACAAATAGAGATATGAATATTTTACGTAACTTATGATAATATCTCAGGTTCGTAAGTTTACGTTTCCAGGCAGTTGATGGGCTTGGATGATCTATTCCTCTGATAACAGGATTGGACTCGTAAAATTCCACTTCCAGGCAATTGGTAAGAGGTTATAGTGTAGTACAGCGGGCTTGGGTTTGATCCTTGAAGATTATACAATCAAAGTTAAAAGCTCCGGCGTCTTAATGGTGTAGATATAATATCTACAAAGTCCCAAAAGATAAAAATCTTACAATATATATATATAGGAATAGAGTGACTGGCCGTCCGGCATAGATTGTGGAGAGAAAGTGAGTGTAGAATATTAGACCTATCAGCTTTTATAATAAGTGGCTACGTGACAGAATGTCGAACGAAAAGTATTCACTAATTAGAAATTAATTCGAGGGAAGGCTATAAAAGGAAAGACGATCTAATATTAGAAGGTAAAGTTTATCTAAGCCTACCGATATATAACTGGAGTGAGATGAATTCAGTTCTTAATAAAATAAAATTTAATAAGATAATTGTGAACAACCTTTACTGTGACACTTACTACTACTACAATATGTTGTAATTACACTTTCAACTTTTGAAATTCCTCCAAGTGGTGTCAGAAATTATTGCGAGACACATTTTTGATTGCATCTCAGTAAATTTTTAATGAAATTCAAATTTATACGTAATCGTCGCATAGATAGGTCTTGAACTCCATTTTTGTGACCAGTCATTCTCACCCCTGAACCATCATGACATCATCACCATCTCTACCACAACTACCACCACCACGACAGCAACTATCACATCATCATCAGTAACACCATCTCCACAACCACATCGTCACTGCCCTCATTGTAATCAGTACCACCTCTAGTGCAAGCACCACTATCACATCATCTTCCTGGTGGATCTTTTGACTTGTGTGGATGAGTTGCTTTCTGCCTTTGTCTTGGCTTGATCCTTTTCCTGGCCGGATTCATTGGCAGGGAGGGAAACAATTAAATGTATAGTCGTTTTTGGGAGATGATATGTTTGTCCTCGTATAATATCTCTCTTTCTCTGTCTCTTTCTCTGTCTCTTTCTCTCTCTCTCTCTTTCTCTGTCTCTCTCTCTCTGTCTCTTTCTCTCTTTCTCCGTCTCTTTCTCTCTCTCTCTCTCTCTCTCTCTCTGTCTTTTCTCTCTCTCTCTCTCTCTCTCTCTCTCTGTCTCTTTCTCTCTCTCTCTCTCTCTCTGTCTCTCCCTCTCTCTCTCTCTCTCTCTTTCTCTCTCTCTCTTTCTCTCTCTCTCTCTCTCTGTCTCTCACTCACACACACACACACACACACCTGGGTGGGGTTCCTGACCTCCCATAGTGGGCAAGGGGGTACATACTATGTCTTCTATCCCCTTATATCTGTTTTCCTACATGCTTTCTGTCTTTTGTCTTGGAATGAGATTCTGGCCCTGGCCAGAGTCCTAACTGGAAGGGAAACAGTCAAATGCATAGTTATTGTTTTGGGATGATGATATTTTTTTCCTTGTAAATCATCTCTCTCTTATGTATTTTTATATTTGTTATTTGCATGTATAATGTAAGCATTTGAGTGTATTCCTCTTTGTGCCTGGATGAGACTTATAGGTGATCTCAAACTAAGTACATTGGTGGTATGCTCTTGGAATCTACATCTGATCCCTTTTTGTTCCGTTCCCCTGTGTCTTACTTTTTCTTGGATGCTTTAATTGTAATTCTAGAACTTTTTACTATCCCATTTTCTTCCTTTTTACTGGCGCTGATATGACCTTAATGTGTTGCACGCGCCATAAACCCTTAAAAACAAACAAACAAAACACACACACACAAACACACACTATCTTTCCTTTTGTCAGTGTCAGACAAACCTAAATCTATAAAGTGGATCATATCCTTTTCACATCAGCCATCATTCTCTCTTTTCACGTTCAAGTACACACCTTATCATCACCACCACCACCACCACTATCATCATCATCATCATAGTCATCATCATCATCACTGCCACTACTACTACAACCACCACCATTGCCACACCATCATTTCATGAAGCACCACCATTACTACAACCACCTCCACCACATCATCATCATCATTGCCACCACCACTACGACATCATCACAACACTATCACCAAACAATATCTTTACCACCACTACTACAACCTCCTCCAACACAACAATATCACCACCACCACTTCTGCAATCACCACAACCACATACATTATCATTACTGCCACCACTACAACAGCCACCATCATATCATTATAACCACCACACCTACCATTCATTTTAATATTTTATACGTCATAAATTGGTTTTGGAACTTTACTTGATTTGAAACAAGGGGTATTACTTTGCCACTTACCGCAATGCGGCAGCATAATTCACCTTTTATCGCATAATTATGCAAAATATGTTTTTTAGCGTGAATTTATGACCATTGTATGAAGAAAAATGAAAACGAAAAAGTCCGACGATGTTCCCAAGTACGTGACAGTGACTTCCCTTTAACTTTAAACGGAGGCTATTCCAATTCCAAGCAGGGTTGCCAATTTGGCAGATTTTCTTCCAAATGTCCTTTTTTTTGGCAGAATTTGAAGTCGCCTGGCAGAGAAAAATCAGTTTGGCAGAAATTTGGCAGATTTTATTTTCCGAGGCCTAGGAATGAATGTATGGATCTACTCAACGTTTACCATGGCAATTTTTATGTAATAGTGATTTTTTTTAACTTGGGAAATGAAAAAAAAATGACATCGGCCTTGAGAATTTTTTGTTTAATAAAACTGATGAGTTTTCAAAGGGGTACTATAAATAGTACGGTTTGGCAGAGTTTTGTGGTATTTGGCAGATTTTATAAATCCAGTTGGCAGAATGCCTGAAATTAATCTGGCAAACCTGATTCCAAGTGTACGATTTGATTTGTCTTCTTGAGATCTACCCTGCTAAGCTGCTCCTGTCTCCACCTTGGGATCAACATGAGAGCCTCACAAAGCTGAAAACTGTACCCGAGGAGGAGATCAAGAGGTACACCCGGCAGCTTGGGCCCCTCTGAAGAACTCCATCACCTCTTCTGTTGACGTGCCACATTTTTGGCAGTCCATTTCTGATAAAGTGCCCACTTTGGCTGCTTGTGTCAAGTGGTACATATAATCCACGATCAACAGCGCTGATGCTGAGCGCAGCTTATCTGTTTACAATCTGATATTGTCAGACAGGCGCAGGAGTCTTAGCACAACGTCTCTGCAACATCTAGCTTGTCTGTGCTACAACAAAAAATTAAGTTTTGAATTTGCGTTGTAGTTCTTTAATTTTGAATTGGTTAAATGTAAATAAAGCAATGGAAAAATTTAGACGGCGATTTATTACTTTTTTCTTGCTTTGCATAATTTGTAATTTCCCTTGCATAATTTGCCTTTGCCCCCTGCATAATTTGGGATATTTTTTTGCATATTTCCGGGGGGCCAGGTATTAGGATGATTATAGATCTCAATAGATTATATTTTGTTTTCAGAAATTCCTGTTTAAGCATTGAAATTGTTCGGAATTGTTTCTGAAATTTACGTGAGCCACATTTTAAGTAGGCGTCTCTGGTCAACTTGAAACAATGGGATGTGGGCCTTAGTGAATCTGTGAATACGGGAGATGTATGTGGCGACTACCACTACTACTATAACCATCATCACATCATCATCCTTACAACAACTACTACAACCACCACCACATCATTATCCCTACCACCACCATTACTACAACCACCATGTTATAATTACACTTTCAGTTTTTGAAATTCCTCCGAGTGATGTCAGAAATTTCTGGGAGACACATTTTGGATTGCATCACAATAACTTTTAATGAAATTTAAATTTATAGGTTATTTTTGCATGGATGCTTCTTGATCTAAGGGCTGAAAAATTTCCTCCTTTTTAGTGACCAGTCATCTCACCCCTGTAAAACTTTATGAGTTACTTCAGTTTTGAAATAGTCATAAATCGTATTTATAAAGGAATGCATGATTGGATGTGCATACTCTGCAATTGAGAGTAGACATTTTAGATTTTATACTATTTTTGTTCACAAATGATAATATTTTTACAGGAAATTATAACACAATGGCTACTCCCTAATTTTTATGACAATAAAGTTAAAATGTAAACAGACTACAAATAAAATACAATATAGATTTATACTCCATAGTGTTATCAATATTATTGTGTGCTCGACTCATTTCTAACCAACACATAAAAAGGTCATTGTCTTCAATACTAAATCTAGAATTGAATCAAATAAACTGCTTGAAAGCATTTAAATTTCCTTTCTGTTCAAATTTTTTTTTAATTTACATTTAAATGGTCCTTGTTTTTGTTTGTTTTCCTCCAGCATTCCAATCTGTAAACTCGTCAACAACCACCTCACGAATTTGGCTCAAAAGTTCCCTCAGACCAAATTCCTCCGTAGTGTATCCTCCGTCTGCATCCCTAACTACCCCGACAGAAATCTTCCCACAGTCTTTGTCTACTTTGAAAATGATCTCAAGAAACAGTGGATTGGACCTTTGGCTTTTGGAGGCATGAATCTCAAACAGGACGGTGAGTCACCATACCATGGCAGGTTGTTCTTCTTTTTCTTCCATCAAGGCCAAAGCTTCAGGCTGAAGATTGTATGGCCGTCTTTTCGGTAACAGGGGTTTTTAGAGAGAAGCAGGGAGCGATTTTTTGAAGTCATCAGTGGAAAGGCCTTGTTTACAATGGGTTGGTGGGGAGATCCAAAGTCGGATGGTGGAGGGGAAGAAAGAGTAAAGATGATGGTTTGTTCTTGAGTGGGGGATTTCAAAATTAAATTTGTTGGTGAGAAGGAATGGTAACAAGTCTTAACTCTACCTAACTATTCTTCCTTATTAAAAGCATTCTGGTCTTGACTTTAAAAATCAACAATTTACTCACACAAGGATGAAATGACACTTCACATTCTTTAACATTACGTTGTCTCTCACATCAACTTTCATTTTCAACACGTTTTAATGACTTAGAGATGCTCATCATGTTCGGAAATTGGAGCCAAAATTTCGATATTCTACGATTTATTTATTTATTTTTTTTTGGCAGATGTGCATAGAATTCATACTAAGTCTAAACAATGGCCATTGTATCTGAAGGACTATTTAAATACCGTCAACCGGGGTTACTTAGGCCATCCGGGGTTACTTAGGCCATCCGGGGTTACTTAGGCCACTTAGTAGAATAAAAAAGGTTGCTTTTTAAAACGTTAAATTCATGAGTGCTAATTAGATCTATTGGATTCTAATTATTTAAAAGATAAAAGCTACATGTAATTTATCTTTTGAAATAAGCAATCTTGTTTTCAGTAAGTGGCCTAAGTTACCTCGGGTGGCCTAAGTAGCCCCATTGACGGTACTCTGAAAAATTAATTGAAGAAACGTTGAACCCTAACTCTTTGTTCTTGTTTTTAAGTTGTGATATTCACTTTTGCTCAATACCCTACAACAATCCCCTACAGATTAGATATTTTATAGACACAAAATCCAATTTCTGTTTTCTCACAATTCAATTTCTGTTTTCTCACAATTCAATTTCTGTTTTCTCACAATTCAATTTCTGTTTCTTCATCATTTTGTTTTCTCACAATCATTTTTTCACAATCATTTCTGTTTTCTCACTCAAGTCTACAAAATTTCTGTTTTCTCACAATCCAATTTCTGTTTTCTCACAATCCAATTTCTGTTTTCTCACTTTCTTCTGTTCTTTTTTTCAGAATTGGAGTGGATGCTGGCCCAATCGGGGGCCATCCAGTCAGATGTGGAAAAGCCCGAGAAACCCGAGATCAAAGACGTCATGAATATTGCAATACGAGAGAGTAGAATAGACAATGAGGACAGTGATAGTGATTGATCGTATTATTATATAGTTATGTATGTATTTATTATATATCCTTGTTTTACCACTTTCAGTTGTCCATCATATTGACTTTGAAAGTTGAAAGCCTTGTACTGTACACTCGAGTACAGTTTTCTCGAAACTGTTTTGCGTGTCCCAAGGAGTTTGAGGAAACCGTGTTGGAGTGTACGGTATGTCTTTAAAAATGGTAGTATACTTATCTTTTCATTTTTCCATCAAAGTCAAAGGCTCCCTGATTTTTATGATACAACAACCAATGTGAGTGTTTGAAATAAACTCATGAGTAATATATGTATCTCAGTGGAGTCCAGTTGTTGTCCCAGCCCCGGCATCAGGACTACGTAGGGACGACCATCCACCCAATGATTATAAACAATCCAGCATCAGGACTACGTACGGACGACCATCCGCCCAATGATTATAAACAATCCAGCATCAGGACTACGTACGGACGACCATCCACCCAATGATTATAAACAATCCAGCATCAGGACTACGTACGGACGACCATCCACCCAATGATTATAAACAATCCAGCATCAGGACTACGTAGGGACGACCATCCACCCAATGATTATAAACAATCCAGCATCAGGACTACGTACGGACGACCATCCACCCAATGATTATAAACAATCCAGCATCAGGACTATGTACGGACGACCATCCACCCAATGATTATAAACAATCCAGCATCAGGACTACGTACGGACGACCATCCACCCAATGATTATAAACAATCCAGCATCAGGACTATGTACGGACTACCATCCACCCAATGATTATAAACAATCCAGCATCAGGACTATGTACGGACTACCATCCACCCAATGATTATAAACAATCCAGCATCAGGACTACATACGGACGACCATCCACCCAATGATTATAAACAATCCAGCATCAGGACTACGTACGGACGACCATCCACCCAATGATTATAAACAATCCAGCATCAGGACTACGTACGGACGACCATCCACCCAATGATTATAAACAATCCAGCATCAGGACTACGTACAGACGACCATCCACCCAATGATTATAAACAATCCAGCATCAGGACTATGTACGGACTACCATCCACCCAATGATTATAAACAATCCAGCATCAGGACTATGTACGGACTACCATCCACCCAATGATTATAAACAATCCAGCATCAGGACTACATACGGACGACCATCCACCCAATGATTATAAACAATCCAGCATCAGGACTACGTACGGACGACCATCCACCCAATGATTATAAACAATCCAGCATCAGGACTACGTACGGACGACCATCCACCCAATGATTATAAACAATCCAGCATCAGGACTACGTACAGACGACCATCCACCCAATGATTATAAACAATCCAGCATCAGGACTACGTACGGACTACCATCCACCCAATGATTATAAACAATCCAGCATCAGGACTACGTACGGACGATGAAAAATGGTTAACTCACTCAACCCTAACACCGACTGTATCTGTATTTTATCCAGGTTACTTTTACACCCATGCCTATTTATTACATTTTTATGAAACAAATTATAGGCGTAGTGTCAAAGCTAATGTTTTTAGTTTTTACATGTTAATGATAGTTGAATAAAACTATCAATGCTCTTTTTTTTCTTTTTTTTTTCCAATTTTGAACTGTAGCAAAAATCTCTAGGATTGAGTGAGTTAATGTTAAAAGTATAACTTTGTAGAGCTGCCATTCAACATCCCTCAATACTCTTCAACAGTCGTAACGCCACTTCCTTCCTAATGACGCATGGTAACTTAGTAACACTGGCTCTAGACTATCGGAACAATGGCGGACACCGTGTGAAATATTTCTCCGGCGAGCATAAAAGCGTATCCAGAGGAAAAAAAACCCATAAATTTGATCATGTTTTGACTTTTACACATTCTGATCACAAGGCATATGAAAAGTTCTAGCCAGCATAAAAAATAAAAAGTAATGATTTTCTTTGTTTAGAACCAAGATGGCCACCGTTGCTGGGCGGCGTGACATCAGACTATTGAATCGTATTTCATGGCATGTAAATGTAGAGGGGCTGTGAGAGAAGCTGATTGTGTTGGGGTTGAAAAAAAAAAAAACCCAACAAGAATGAGCATGGGCATAAATTTCTTTTGTTTTTTAAATGTTAAAAGGTAAAGCTATAAAATAATCAAGGTTGTCTTGACTCTTAAGGATTACAAATAATCAAAACTTCTAAGGCTTAACAATTGTTACTTCCCTTGACAAATATTGAATGATTCCATACATTGGAGGTACCTAAAACAGGTTATACTCTTTGATTTTAACATATGGATTTGAGTGACAAAGTTTTTCTTGGGTTTTTTTTTATGTTGGGAAGGAATGAGGTAAGATGACAAGAATGTCAGCCATGCTAAATGGATTTGGTATGTGTGTGTGTGTGGGGGGGGGGGGGGGGGGGGGGGGGGGGGGTGGGGATTCACTTGGCTAATCAATCCCTTTAACCTTGAATTTGATTTGCTCCACTCTCTGGGAATGGAGTGTATTTATATGTGATTGTGTGCATTTGTGTTGTGTGAATGTGGAAGTCTGTGCCTGTGTGTGTCATAAATAACAGTGGAGCACGGATATATCAACTTCATGGGGAAACTTAGAACATTGCTAGCTTTGAGTCCATGGATTTTAAGAAGGCTTCTATTGGCCAGGATTCGCCTAGTAAAACTCCAATCTTGAGGATATAAAACATGCAGAATAGTGTTTGGTCTGTCGCAGACCTGATGAAACACTGATGAGAAAGGCTCTGCAATGGACACTCCAAGGAAAGGGGAAGCGAGGCCGCCCCAAGGAGACTTGGAGACGTACCGTAGAGAGGGACGGACCTAAAGCAGACAGAGAGGTCTGTCCCTCGAGATGGCTCCAAAAATAGCTGCTGACAGGACCAGGTGGAGATCCCTTGCATCGCCTCAAGTGCCAGCAGGCCCGGGAATGATTGAGTGATAGGGTTTGGTTAAAGTTAAAACTGGGTAAGGTCTTGGTTGCTGCTTCTCCAACTTCACCTGATGCAGTTCTTTTTAGGACCGTTTCTTCATCTTCCATCTTTGGAATTTGGGATGTCAGCACTGGAGACCTACCTGTTGATTTCAACATTTTAATTCTTTGCCTTTGGATATCATTGGCTAGGAATCTTTTCGTTTTTATTGGGCAGAATAACTGTCTTCCGGTCAACTGTGCTTCAATGCATATTAATATTAACTTTATTTACTAAGGTTATATAGAAAAAGATTGGATCTTTAGTGCAATTTTAATACTAGTTAAGCATTGTTGATATAACCGTGCTGCACTGTGTGTTACTTCTATAACAGTTTATGGACATGATGTAAATAGTTTTGTTTCATATCCTCATTTTCTCCCCTTCCATTGTATAATCCCCATTGGTCTTTTTGTATGCAACAATCTACTGTTATGATCAGGGTGCTGTAAACCAATTCTAAATGATAATAAATTTATATCCTTCTATATTTTATTATTTCACAGATTCTTATTTAATTCTGTCCTTCTGGGTGGGGATCCTGACCTCCCATAGCGGGCAGGGAGGTACACACTGTGTCTTCTATCCCCTTATATCTGTTTTCCAACATGCTTTCTGCCTTTGTCTTGGAATGA
This sequence comes from Berghia stephanieae, assembly GCF_034508935.2. Taxonomy (NCBI): domain Eukaryota; kingdom Metazoa; phylum Mollusca; class Gastropoda; order Nudibranchia; family Aeolidiidae; genus Berghia; species Berghia stephanieae. The sequence continues at coordinate 37,056,019 of NC_088370.1, read as the reverse complement.
GATTACTTGGTTTTTTCCTGGCCCTGGTCGGAGTCCTGGCTGGGAGGGAAACAGTCAAATGCATAGTTATGGTTTTGGGAGATGATATTTTTTTCCTTGTAAATCATCTCTCTGTTATGTATTATTATTTTTATTTTGAATGTATAATGTAAGCATTTGAGTGTGTTCCTCTTTGTTGGATTTTGTGCTTTTGTCTGGATGAGACTTGTAGGTGATTTCAAACTTAGTACATTGGTGGTATGCTCTTGGAATCTACATCTGATCCCTATTTGTTCCCAGTTCCCCTTTGTCTTACTTTTTCTTGGGTGCTTTAATTGTAATTCTAGAACTTTTTACTATCCCATTTTCTTCCTTTTTACTGGCGCTGATATAACCTAAATGTGTTGCAAGCGCCGTAAAACCCTTAAAAACAAAACAAACAATTGGTTTTGTCCTGGCCCTGGCCAGAGTCCTGGCTGGGAGGGAAACAGTCAAATGCATAGTTATTGTTTTGGGAGATGATTTTTTCCTTGTAAATCATCTCTCTGTTATGTATTATTATTTATATTTGTTATTTTGAATATATAATGTAAGCATTTGAGTGTATTCCTCTTTGCTTGTGTCCGGATGAGACTTATACTTATAGGTGATAAACTAAGTACATTGGTGGTAAGCTCTTGGAATCTACATCTGATCCTATTTGTTCCCAGTTCCCCTTTGTCTTAGTCTTACTTTTTCTTGGGTGCTTTAATTGTAATTCTAGAACTTTTTACTATCCCATTATCTTCCTTTTTACTGGCGCTGATATAACCTAAATGTGTTGCAAGCGCCGTAAAATCCTTAAAAACTAAACTATAATTCTGTCCTTACCTACTTGGAAGTCAGCAAATTGGAATTGGAATACTTTTATATTCGCTTCAATTTTGTTTTAGGGTAGTAATAGCAACATTAGCCTCAAACGATTTCACTTAGAGACAGGCAAATACAAAATTCTACTCCTACTCCTAGACAGAAAATCACATGGATTATAACAATAATAAAAGGGAGTGGAGGTGAGGGGAAGGGGGTAGAAAGTGAGGAGACAACAGAAAACAAACAAAAAAAAAAAAACATCTAAATTTTGTCCAAATAAAAAAATACCTTCTTCCTACCAATTGCCCCCGGGAAAATTATCATCTCAAGAATACACGGAACAGGTTCTGTATTTTGACTGTCTCCCTCCCAACTAAAGTCCCTTGCCAGGACCAGAGAATAAATGAGCAATCTTAATCCAGAACAAGGACAGAGAACAACATGGAAAGGGAAAACATGTAATATAAGGGATATAAGACACAGCACGTGAACTCTCTGCCCACCATGGGAGGTCAGAAGAGACCCTTTTCTCCCCCCCCCCCCCCCCCCAATGCACAGACACACGCAAAAAAAAAAAAAGAAATAACGAATTCCGGATCAGTCAATTTTGTAACTAGTTAGTCATCATCTCTCCATCTCCTCTGTACCGTCTCCAATATATTGAGCTTTTATATAGCGCAATATCCACTAAATGTGCTCAAAGTGCTTTACAATGGGTCCCTGGTCAACAGCAACAGTTAAAATGTGGGACAAGACACGACACCTGTTAGGCGATATTACAATTTTTTCTGACAGAGACAACGCTGTTAACGGCCAGTTACTCATTTTACACCTGAGTAAGGTGAGAGAATGTGAGTAAAGAGCCTTTTCCAAGGACTCAACTATGCACGGAGCTCGAGGCTCGAACCCAGGACCTTTAGATCCGAAAGCGAGTGTCATACCACTAGACCACATAGCCGCAAGAAAACAATAAAGTATTTAAAATATCGGAGTGGCTATTCGTCAGTACTGACCCGCAAGTGCTAGCGCCTGGGGGTCAGTACTGACCAATAGCCCTAGCCTAAGATGGACAAAATTGCAGCTAAGATAGAATTTGTGGTCAAGGGAAATATTTGCGACTGCAATTTGCCATTTGCAGCCGTGAACAACTGCGGGGACAGACTTGTGCATTTTGTAAAACTAATCAAATTGAGAATTTAGTTTTAAAACGTGTCAGTCAATTACTTATTTTTTTGGCTTCAGACTGAGGATAAAAATTGATCTAAAATAAATGTAACGAACAATGACAACATTACAAAAGAAGTCTTCTTTATTTCTTGAATATTTCTCCACTGACTTCAGGCAAACACGTGACTGGAATATCCTTTCCAATCAACAACAAATGTGTGGTAAGTAGAACAGATAACATAACTTATAATTTATAACTCATTGGCTATCTGAATCCCAGATCTGACATAGGGAGCAAAAAAGACGAAATAAATATATTTGTTAATCCAAATTATAAATAAAGTGACGTCCAGTCAAATCAAAGCCAAATCTGCAGATCACAAACGATTGATAACGCAAACCAAGAACATGCTGTAAGCATGAGCCTTCTAAATCTTAATTCCACCAGAGGACACAGATTCAAACTCTCCAAGGAAAGGTGTTCTCTAAACCTTAGGCAGAACTTTTTCTCAGTTCGGGTAGTCGACAAATGGAACTGCCTGCCTGGAACAGTTTTCGATGCCCCTTCATTGCAGGCATTCAAGTGCCGTCTTGATGCTCATTGTGAAACAGAACAATACTGTTTGTAAAGTTAAATTCAGACACCTCCTTCCACTATGTGGCATGCCCAGTTTTAAGAGACGTGAATTAAATACGTTCACGAATGCACAAGAGCAGATAAAAGGCTGTAAAAGCCTACATAAATCTGGACTTATATCACATCATATCATAAAATGTCTTCTTTCTTTGTCTTTGTTAAAACACTGAATAAGACAAAAGAGATATTTGTTGTTTTTTGTGTTTTTTTAATTTTTGGTTGTGTGGGGGGTGGTTTAGTTTCTGTATAGTTAAATTTTTTTTTCAAGTTTTTTGGGTTTTTTTAGTTTCTGTTTAATTCAATGGACAGAGATGAATGGAAGAGTTATACGATACCGATACCGTCAGATGAAAGGAATAGGCAGACTTTTGTCACCGCCGCAGAGTGCGGGCAGCCAACGTCAGAGCATCTAGTCGATTTAAAAAGATGCCCAATCACAACTCAAACCCTTGCTTTTAAAACTATTGTTAGACCAATTTTGGAGCATGGCAGCTCAATCTGGGACCCATATACAAAGAAAAACATCGACACCTTAGAAAACATCCAAAGAAAAACAGCAAGACGCATCACAAACACATTCGATCCTTTCTCAAGTGCGTCTGAAATATCACAACGGATTGGCCTTGAACCTCTGGAAAAGAGAAGAAAGATAGATAAACTTAAATTGTTCCACAAGATCTACTACAAAAATTCGTGCCTTAAACTTCCAAACGACATCAAAGATATCGGCACAAGAAATACGAGGGGACACACAGCAAGAGTAACCATCCCAACATCAAAAACAGACGCCCACATGTATTCGTTTTTCCCTTCCACTGCCCGACTATGGAATAGCCTCCCAGCTGAAGTGGCTGAAAACGGTTGCCAACATGCCTTCACGCGATTGCTGGAGTTCACAACGTGACTTTTTAATCTATGTGGTTTTAGTATTATGTGCAGAGTTTTAGCAAGTTTAAAATGTAAAACACTACAAACTGTGGAGTGATCCTCGACAATATTGGAGGTTTCCACAAGACGAAGAAGAAGAAGAAGGTGTGTTGTGACGATGCTACCCGGCGGGTTTGCGACGGTGCACGAATGCGGACCGGACTTTGCAAATTGGGTCGATCGTCATAACATAGTAGTGTGAAAACCATAAGAGGCTACTGCCAACGTCAATGAGGACGACGCTGAATAGTAAGTAAGTTTAATTCACATTTTAGTATCTGCATCATCCTAACAGCAAATAGAGGCAGTGTCTTACTTATCATCACTGTATCAAAAGCATGGGTGCTAGTTTTCCGGTTCATGCCGGAATTCCGGTTTCGCGATATCTTGAAGTCAAATACCTCCGGTTTCAGTGTTTTGAGTAAAATAACCTAATAGCATCAGTAAAAATTCTAAAACGTGATTCAGCCACCTTTTCCTTGTATGGAGGTAGATTCGTGAAACCGGAACTCTCTTTGGTCAATATGTTTCCTGTGTAATCATTTCATAATGGTATAAAAACAGTGATGAAATAAGAGTAAAGTTTAGGCCGCATTTTCAGTAGGAACAGTTTCAGGTTTGGCAAAGTGTCGAGATTTCAGTTTCAGGTATCAGCACTTCTTCCTGCTGGCACCCATGATCAAAAGTTATAAAGTACTCAAATCCAATAGCCTCTCTCAGTGAGTGATCCTGTACAGGGCAGGGGCAAAACTCATCTTAATCCTGGACAAAGGTAGAGAGTCACTCATGGCAGAGCACAGCAGATACAGGGGTGATAGTGATAGGTGATATTCCCACAACTACGAGTATCAATCATTGGTTATCCATTAGAATACTTAAAATCCGATATCCATAACAAGGCACAATGTCAGTGAATTGGTGACCATCGGGGATTATCATTCTGTAAGAAATGAAAAAAAAAGGTCTATTTTAAACATTGTCGCTTGGGGTGTTTGAATGGGATGGAGACCAGAAATATCATGCTTAAGTTGAGTTTATATGCTTTGCAGAGGAGAAGGAATACCATATTTTACTGTGCTAAATACCAACGTTTCATATTTTTGACCCGTTTAACTATAATTTGATTTTTTAACATCTGGTCCATCCCGACATAATACCGTTTTGACACGAAGGGTCACATTTAGGGTAAACCGATATAATAGAATTGATCATTCTGCTACGACTGTTAGGGCTCTCAGATGAGGAAGGAAGGCATGAAGACATCCAGCACTTTTATACTTTAATGGACACTCCAGGGTGATAATCCATTATATACACAGATGGTAAAGAAGAATGTCAATGCCATTTCTGTCATGGTCTCAAGTGAGTAAAGAGCTACTCGACTATGCATAAAGATATATGTAGAATGAGGCCCCAGAATTTACTAGTTACTATAAATGAAAAACAATTAACGATTTGTTTACAATGAAATAAAATAATGATGAAATTTAATTAAAAGAGATAAACAGTGATCGTGGCAGTTACAAATAGAGATATGAATATTTTACGTAACTTATGATAATATGTCAGGTTCGTAAGTTTACGTTTCCAGGCAGTTGATGGGCTTGGATGATCTATTCCTCTGATAATAGGATTGGACTCGTAAAATTCCACTTCCAGGCAATTGGTAAGAGGTTATAGTGTAGTACAGCGGGCTTGGGTTTGATCCTTGAAGATTATACAATCAAAGTTAAAAGCTCCGGCGTCTTAATGGTGTAGATATAATATCTACAAAGTCCCAAAAGATAAAAATCTTCCAGTATATATATAGGAATAGAGCGACTGGCCGTCCGGCATAGATTGTGGAGAGAAAGTGAGTGTCGAATGTTAGACCTATCAGCTTTTATAATAAGTGGCTACGTGACAGAATGTAGAACGAAAAGTATTCACTAATTAGAAATTAATTCGAGGGAAGGCTATAAAAGGAAAGACGATCTAATATTAGAAGGTAAAGTTTATCTAAGCCTACCGAAATATAACTGGAGTGAGATGAATTCAGTTCTTAATAAAATAAAATTTAATAAGATAATTGTGAACAACCTTTACTGTGACAATTTCTTTGTAATGAATGGGGATTCGTTCATATAAATTTCATGTAAGAAAATACAACATTAGAATGATAAAGATGAAAATGGATGAAATGGGTGTGGGTGAGGAAAAGCATATTTATAACAAACTTACACATAACCAACGATACAGGATTTCCCTTTTATTATTTTTTTCTTATCACTTTTATTTTCTTGCATTTTATTAACGAACACATTATTTTTCATAGTGGACATACAACAAATTAAAAAAAATTTTTTTTTTTTTTTTGTTTGTTGCTTTAGGTCTCTTCCAACACAATTGAGGTTATATGAGAGAGCGCTGAAACAAAAAAACAACCAATCTAACAAAAATAGTACAAATGTAAATCAAAATCATAACCTAAAGATATCATAAGCTAAATTAGAAATAACCAAGAACAAACAGGCAGAAGATTTACAGAAAAAAAAATATCCCTGTCAAAAATACAATCACAAACCGAAGAAGCAGGATAGGCTAGTAAAGAGAAGAAGAAACGACATCACTATCGGATCGTACACCCATGCGAACATCATAGGTATATGATTCAAGGGTGATGCTCCCATCCAAATTAAAATTAAATCATTTCTTATTCTACGAGTATGAGAGAAAGAACACACGTTTGCACAAAAAAACAAACAAAACAAATAAACATTTGCCTCTGCCAGTATACTGATTGTTGGGCTGGTTTTCTTTTCCAAGACTTTTGTAATTTAAAAAAATTAATTCATTTCCTGGTCAGTTATCTTTAGAAAAACAAAAAAACTTGAGCTTTTATATAGCGCAATATCCACTAAACGTGCTCAAAGCGCTTTACAAAGGGTCCCTGGTCAACAGCAACATTTAACATATAGGACGAGACATGACGCCAGTCAGGCGATATTACACATTTTTGGGACAGAGGCAACGCTGTTAACGGCCAGGTACTCATTTTACACCTGAGTACGGTGAGAGAATGTGAGTAAAGAGGCTTCTCCATGGACTCAACTATGCACCGAGCAAGGCTCGAACCCAGGGCCTTCCGATCCGAAAGCGAGTGTCATACCACTAGACTACATAGCCGCACAAGCTATATGAGAGGAATGTAAACATTCTTAAGTAGAAGAGAAATGAATTATAAAAAGGCCCTGCTCCTGAAATGTGTTTTTTTTTTTAAGGTAGAAATTATTGAATAATTGAAATTAAATACTTTAAATTTCTATGGAAACTTATGAAAAATATACCAGTAATTGTGACCAAGAATATTGCATTGCTGAAATATTATAGGTAGATAATTAATCTGATGACTCAGAGAAGACAACAAAATAAAAATAATAATAGAGAGCATCGGATAACATAATGAGAACATGATTTGACATAAATAACATCTGTGTAAATGTAAGAGATAGTATCTGAATAGAATGGGTTTACTTGGGGCAGAATATCCGACTAATATCGTTTCTGATCACTCTGTATGTTACTTTACTTTTAAAAACAGGGAATTTAATCCAATTCAATTCAATTCAACCTCAGATCCAATCGGAATAATTTCATAAATGTGACCTATGAAAATGTTGCTGCTTGAAGCTGGAAGGAAAAAATAATGACAAATAATGAAATAAATCTGTCTTCATTCAACAAACTGACGTTTCCAATGAAGACCTCCTTGAAAACGCTCTGAGCTCATTTAGTTGACATTGCGACATATAAAAGCCCTTTCTTTTATAATATTTTCCTATTCGTTGTAATGATAGTAGAAGTCTTTGTGTTTGGTCCATTGAACTGGTCCCATCCAAAGCCTCTCCACTTTCACTCTTTCGTTAGTATTTTCACGACCACAGGCTTCAGGCAGCCCCGACCGTTTTAAACCTGGACTAAATTCACATGCTTGCAATGTATATATTACTATTACTATTAATTCCCTTTAATTTGAGAACACCCACCATGTCATAATGTATAATAATTTTAGTTTTTGTTATCAAGCTCACTTCAACATAAAACATACCAGATTGAGGTGTGGGTTACAGCTGGGAGGGGAGGGGGATAGTACAGTACTTGCCAGATTCTAGCACGCTCTCGTAAGAAGCCAAAAAGTGTGCTGGATTCAGAGCGTGCTGAAATCCAATGCTAATACTTATGGATAGGTAAACAATACAATCAGTCACCTCAATTTCGAAGCGAAATATTGCAAAGCACGCTGGAAATTGGCGTGCTTCATTACAGCGACCACTGTACAATCAAGCCCTGCCATGAAAGGATGTGTAAAATGTATTATCAACAGTAACAGTATAATAATCTGATGTACATAACAACATGACAACTTGTATTTTCCTTGTACATCACAACATAACAACTTGTATTTTCCTTCTAAAGCATCTCTCACATCCGAAGGCGTTTGCATCTGTGTTCAGTTAGACCATTCTAGCTCAAGTACTCGGTACATGAAACTGTAGATTTCTGATATCTCCTCGATCTGAAATTGTAAATTAAAATTATCAAAGTTGGCTTGTAACTCTTTAAAAAGTTGTTTTCAAAAAAAGGTTTTAAAAATTTTTGGGTGTTTTTTTTTTTAGATGTTTGATTTGCACCTTCACGTCTCCTGGGAAAACTCAGACAATTGGAATAGGTAGAAGGGGGAATGTTTGGTTTGGTTTGGTTTTAACCCTTTCCTTACCAGCCATTTTCAGAATTTTTCCCAAGATCTCACATCCAGCAAACACAAAAATAGTTTTTAGCAACAAATACATTCTATGCATAATATTGATCAGCAAAATGAACTCTACAACACAGTGTCAACTTTTTATAGCTATTTTTCTTTAAATTGTGTGATATACAAAAGAAATCTGAATGATAAAAGTGCTGGTTGCATCATAACGAATGGTTGGTAAGGAGAGGGTTAAGGGTTTTACAGCGCTTACAACATATTAAGGTCATATCAGTGCCAGTAAAAAGTAGGAAAATTGGATAGTTAAAAGTTTTAGAATTACAATTAAAGTACCCAAGAGAAATGAATACAAAGGGGAATTGGTTCAAATAGGGAACAGATGAAGATTCCAAGATCAAGCTATCAGTGTACTTAGTTTGAGATCACCTAAATATCTCATCCTGACACAAGCACAAGTCCCCACTAAGAGGAACACACTCAAATGTTTACAAATCATATTTATATAAAACGGAACTAATACAGTGCATTACAAGACAAAAAATATCAACTCCCATAACTATACATTTGACTTTGACTGTTTCCCTCCCAGCCAGGGTATCCAGCCAGGGCCAGGACAAACCAAGTAATCTCATTCTAAGACAAAGACAGAAATCACGTTGGAAAACAGGGGGATAAAAGACAAAGTAAGTGCCTCCCTGCCCACTATGGGATGTCATGAACCCCACCCATGTATAAAGGAGAAAGAAGAAGATGATAGAAGAAATGTACCATTTACAATAATAAAAATAATTATAATGATAAAGATGACGATGTTGATGATGATGATAATAATAATAATAATAATAATAATAATAATAATAATAATAATAATAATAATAATAATAATAATAATAATAATAATAATAATAATAATAATAATAATAATAAATTAACATAAAACAAATTCTCAAAATTTTACATAAAACGACAGATAAAGGGGAAACCTGAAACGTCCATTTTATCTGTTCTTGTATAGAAAAATTGAAGCTTACATTCAATTTCACATTGTTACGTATAAAATAGAAGTATTGTTGTTTTTGTTGTATGTAGCGGAAAGCTTTTGCATCTGAAACAGTCGTCCCTGTTGTGAAAATGTTTCTTTTGGGAAGATGTTATCTTCCTTCTTATTCAATTATCTTTGCTTCTAATACAATGCTGAGACCCAAACAAATAGAACTCACAATTTTAGCAGTGGGTTTCCCTGCCCCGTGTCCTGACTTGGTGTCCACCCTAATGATGAGGGGGTTCGTCTGGAGGGAAAGCAAAACATTCAAACATCAATGTTATGTTATGATATGTGATGATGGCCCAATCACATTGTTACATCTCAATGTCACGTGTTAGTGTGTACGTCATGGCACAAGACCGAAGGGCTAGAGCTCAGGTGGTTGCTGGTTCGGATAAGTAAGTAAGTAAGTAAGATGCATTAGTGTGAAAAAAAAAAATAACCCACAAACACTTGTACACAATGTATTCTGGGTTTAAATTGTTATAACATTCTCTTCATTTTTCTGGTCTTATGACACATAAAGGTCTTTTAAAAAATATAATTGAGCTTTTATATAGCGCAGTATCCACTAAACATGCTCAAAGCGCTTTACAAGGGGTCCCTAGCAACAGCAACACGTAACATGTAAGACGGGACATGATGCCTGTTAGGCATTATTACAATTTTTTTTGGACAGAGACAACACTGCCAGGTACTCATTTTACACACGAGTACGGTGAGAGAATGCAAGAGTCTTTTCCAAGGACTCAACTATGCACAGAGCGAGGCTCGAACCCAGAACTTTCCGATCCGAAAGCGAGTGTCACACCACTGGACCACATAGTGGCACGAAAGGTTGAAAGCTTGAGTGCTGCAGTGGGCAGTGCAAAGTTGACTCCTGAGAAGACTTCTTACTCATTGTGTTTGTTTTTCAGGGTTTTACGTGCTCAAAGCGCTTTACAAAGGGGTTCCTGGCCAACAGCAACACTTAAATTCAGGACAGGACATGATGCCTGTTAGGCGATATTACAATTTTTTTGGACAGAGACAATGCTGTTAACGTCCAGGAACTCATTTTACCCGAGTACGGTGAGAGAATGTGAGTTAGGGGCCTTTTCCAAGGACTCAACTATTATGCGCTGAGTGAGGCTCGCACCCAGGATCTTCCGATCCGAAAGCGAATGTCATACCACTAGACCACCTAGCGACACGTGCTACACAAGTCTGATCCTTCATGATCAGTACAGCTTTTGCATCAATGCTCTGTACACATTTTACCTTTTTTTTTTAAGCTCAGGATTTTTTGCACTTGCAACAAGCAACGCCCATTCGGCCCTATTTCATCTCCCAAATTCCTACCTGGTTCTCGGCTTTCCCATTGACGTGCTGCAGCTGTGCTATGAATTTGAGGGAGTGAAGGGGAGAAACTCTGTCATCGTGGTCGCCAGTCAGAAGTAGAATGGCCGGGTATTGGGTGCCTATGGTGTTCTCACTCTTAGCTTTAAAGTCCGGGATATTGTGGAGAGGAGAGTATCTAGCAAATGGCAAATATATTATAATCATTATTTCACATCAATCAATATGTCGATACTTTGTTGGTTTTTTTTTTCAAATTCTGGCTTCATCAAATAACAAACAAAACAAACAAAAACATGAGTATTGACAGTTTCAATCTCGTTTGAGATGCCAAAATGAACCACGTGCCGAAAATAAAAATTTAATAACAATCAATGATAAGTTAAGCGTTTCTGATGGTTTTTTTTTTCCGTTTTCTTTTTTTTTTTGGGGGGGAGGGAGGGGTTGGTTTTTTGGGGTTTTTTTTCATTTAATATAATCTCCTCTCAATACATCCATACTAGCCTGAACGTTTATGATTGAATTTTTAATTTTTATTGTCTGGTTAACCTACAAAATAACAACTCATTGAGGCCACAATGGGGTCACATGATAAGATTGTAAAAAGTCACTGCATACTTGATGAGCCATTTAAACTGTTCGGGGTCATCAGAGCTGCCGTAATCTGTAATCCAGGCGTGGCCAATGGTGAACTTGTGGAATCGTAATGAGTCAAACACGCTGTGGATGGAAATGAAGGAAGGCAACCATGACCAATGGTAAACTTGTGGAATCATAACGAGTCAAACACGCTGTGGATGGAAATGAAAGGCAACCATGGTCAATGGTAAACTTGTGGAATCATAACGAGTCAAACACGCTGTGGATGGAAATGAAAGGCAACCATGACCAATGGTAAACTTGTGGAATCATAACGAGTCAAACACGCTGTGGATGGAAATGAAAGGCAACCATGACCAATGGTAAACTTGTGGAATCATAACGAGTCAAACACGCTGTGGATGGAAATGAAAGGCAACCATGACCAATGGTAAACTTGTGGAATCATAACGAGTCAAATACGCTGTGGATGGAAATGAAAGGCAACCATGGTCAATGGTAAACTTGTGGAATCATAACGAGTCAAACACGCTGTGGATGGAAATGAAAGGCAACCATGACCAATGGTAAACTTGTGGAATCATAACGAGTCAAACACGCTGTGGATGGAAATGAAAGGCAACCATGGTCAATGGTAAACTTGTGGAATCATAACGAGTCAAACACGCTGTGGATGGAAATGAAAGGCAACCATGGTCAATGGTAAACTTGTGGAATCATAACGAGTCAAACACGCTGTGGATGGAAATGAAAGGCAACCATGACCAATGGTAAACTTGTGGAATCATAACGAGTCAAATACGCTGTGGATGGAAATGAAGGAAGGCAACCATGACCAATGGTAAACTTGTGGAATCATAACGAATCAAACACGCTGTGGATGGAAATGAAGGAAGGCAACCATGACCAATGGTAAACTTGTGGAATCATAACGAGTCAAACACGCTGTGGATGGAAATGAAGGAAGGCAACCATGACCAATGGTAAACTTGTGGAATCATAACGAGTCAAACACGCTGTGGATGGAAATGAAGGAAGGCAACCATGACCAATGGTAAACTTGTGGAATCATAACGAGTCAAATACGCTGTGGATGGAAATGAAGGAAGGCAACCATGCCAATGGTAAACTTGTGGAATCATAACGAGTCAAACACGCTGTGGATGGAATGAAGGAAGGCAACCATGACCAATGGTAAACTTGTGGAATCAATAACGAGTCAAACACGTGTGGATGGAAATGAAGGAAGGCAACCATGGCAATGGTAAACTTGTGGAATCATAACGAGTCAAAAGCTAATGGGATGGAAATGAAGGAAGGCAACCATAAGGTAAACGTGGATAAAATGAATCATAACGAGTCAAACACGCTGGGATGAATGAAAGGAAGCAACCATACAAATGGTAGAACTTGTGGAATCATAGAGTCAAAACGTGTGATGGAAATGAAGGAGGAACCATGACAATGGTAAATTGTGGAACAAACGGTCAAACGTGTGGATGGAAATGAAGAGGCAACCATGGCAATGTAAACTTGTGGAATCATAACGAGTCAAACACGCTGTGGATGGAAATGAAGAAGCAACCATACAATGGTAATTGGGAATCAAACGAGTCAACACGCTGTGGATGGAAATGAAAGGCACCATGCAATGGTAAACTGTGAATCATAACGAGTCAAACACCTTGGATGGAAATGAAAGCAACCTGACATGGTAAATTGTGAATCATAACGAGTCAAACACTGTGGTGGAAATAAGAGGCAACAGCCATGGTAAACTGTGGAATCATAACGAGTCAAACACGCGGGATGGAAATGAGGAAGGCAACCATGCAAGTAAACTTGTGGAATCATAACGAGTCAAACCGCTGTGGATGGAAATGAAGAAGGCAACCATGCATGGTAAATGTGAATCATAACGAGTCAAACTGTGGATGAATGAAGAAGGCAACCATGGACAATGGTAAACTTGGATCAAACGAGTAAACACGTGGGATCTGATAAACGAGTCAAACACGCTGTGGATGGAAAGGAAGGCAACCATGACCAATGTAAACTTGTGGAATCATAACGAGTCAAACACGTGTGGATGGAAATGAAGGAAGGCAACCATGCAATGGTAAACTTGTGGATCATAACGAGTCAAACACGCTGTGGATGGAAATGAAGAAGCAACCATGCAATGGTAAACTTGTGGAATCATAACGAGTCAAACACGCTGTGGATGGAAATGAAGGAGGCAACCATGCAATGGTAAACTTGTGGAATCATAACGAGTCAAACCGCTGTGGATGGAAATGAAAGGCAACCATGAATGTAAACTTGGGAATCATACGAGTCAAACACGCTGTGGATGGAAATGAAGAAGGCAACCATGCATGGTAAACTTGTGGAATCATAACGAGTCAAACACGCTGTGGATGGAAATGAAAGGCAACCATGTCAATGGTAAACTTGTGGAATCATAACGAGTCAAACACGCTGTGGATGAATGAAAGGCAACCATGCAATGGTAAACTTGTGGAATCATAACGAGTCAAACACGCTTGGATGGAAATGAAGGCACATGACCAATGTAAACTTGTGAATCAAAGAGTCAAACACGCTGTGGATGGAAATGAAGGAACCATGAAATGGTAAACTTGTGAATCATAACGAGTCAACACGCGTGGATGGAATGAAAGGCAACATGCCATGGAAACTTGTGGAATCATAACGAGTCAAACACTGTGATGAAATGAAAAGAACCATGACAATGTAACTTGTGGAATCAACGAGTCAAACACTGTGATGAAATAAGGCAACCAGCATGTAAATTGGTAAAGAGCAAACCGCTGGGAGAAATAAGAGGAATGACAAGTAACTTGAATAAAATCAAACACCTGTGGGAAAGAAGCAACATGCAATGAAACTTTGAATCATAACGAGTCAAACACGCTGTGGATGGAAATGAGAAGGCAACCATGTACAATGGTAAACTTGTGGAATCATAACGAGTCAAACACGCTGTGGATGGAAATGAAGGCAACCATGACAATGGTAAACTTGTGGAATCATAACGAGTCAAACACGCTGTGGATGGAAATGAAAAGGCAACCATGACCAATGGTAAACTTGTGGAATCATAACGAGTCAAACACGCTGTGGATGGAAATGAAGGAAGCAACCATGGTCAATGTAAACTTGTGGAATCATAACGAGTCAAACACGCTGTGGATGGAAATGAAAGGCAACCATGACCAATGGTAAACTTGTGGAATCATAACGAGTCAAACACGCTGTGGATGGAAATGAAAAGGCAACCATGACCAATGGTAAACTTGTGGAATCATAACGAGTCAAACACGCTGTGGATGGAAATGAAGGAAGGCAACCATGACCAATGGTAAACTTGTGGAATCATAACGAGTCAAACACGCTGTGGATGGAAATGAAGGAAGGCAACCATGACCAATGGTAAACTTGTGGAATCATAACGAGTCAAACACGCTGTGGAGGAAAATGAAGGAAGGCAACCATGGACCAATGGTAAACTTGTGGAATCATAACGAGTCAAACACGCTGTGATGGAAATGAAGGAAGGCAACCATGACCAATGGTAAACTTGTGGAATCATAACGAGTCAAACACGCTGTGGATGGAAATGAAGGAAGGCAACCATGCTCAATGGTAAACTTGTGAATCATAACGAGTCAAACACGCTGTGGATGGAAATGAGGAAGGCAACCATGACCAATGGTAAACTTGTGGAATCATAACGAGTCAAACACGCTGTGGATGGAAATGAAGGAAGGCAACCATGGTCAATGGTAAACTTGTGGAATCATAACGAGTCAAACACGCTGTGGATGGAAATGAAGGAAGGCAACCATGGTCAATGGTAAACTTGTGGAATCATAACGAGTCAAACACGCTGTGGATGGAAATGAAAGGCAACCATGACCAATGGTAAACTTGTGGAATCATAACGAGTCAAACACGCTGTGGATGGAAATGAAGAGGCAACCATGTCAATGGTAAACTTGTGGAATCATAACGAGTCAAACACGCTGTGGATGGAAATGAAGGAAGGCAACCATGACCAATGGTAAACTTGTGGAATCATAACGAGTCAAACACGCTGTGGATGGAAATGAAAGGCAACCATGACCAATGGTAAACTTGTGGAATCATAACGAGTCAATGCAGGCTTGACAACTATGGAGCAGATTTGCCAAAAAAAAAAAAAAATCACATAATAGTAGTAATTGGAGCCCCCAAAAATAGTAATTTGGGACCAAAAATTGTACTTAGTCCAAAACTAAAGAGAAAGTTGCCGTACCGTGTTCCAATGTGAATATGCGTCCAAAGCAAAGCAAACCCCTAGGGGAAGATACAGTTGTGATATACAAAGATATACATATATATATTAATAATTGTTCACCTGGGCAAAAGCATCACTTCGTAGATTCGCAATTTTACAACCAATTAACTATTTTTCGTTTTTTTTCGGGTTCTTTTTTGCTTTTTCAAATCAAAATTTCATTAACAAAAATTTGTAATAGCGCAGGTAAAGTCGTAATCACGTAATGGCGGTCTCAATATCGTAAAATTACGATAAAATCGTTATGCTTGGCAAGTCTGCAGGATGCAAAAATTTTATTAACTTTTAGACAAACACACAGACCGACCCCTTTCTGAGTACTGAACTCCAGTAAAAAGACATTAAGTACTTACTTTTTTCTGTTTAGCAGGTGATTGTAAAATATACTGATGGTTTATAACATACTGAATTCCGTAAATATATAGAATATTGACAACCTTGTTAATGACTTTTATTCTTTTTTATCTTTATCTTTCTTTGTGTGTCAATATATATATATATAAATATTGAGTCGTGTTGGATACAAATATGGTACAAATAGTGCTTGACATGTAGCAATGGAGCGAATTATTATCTTAATATTTACCACAATGTTGGAGTCATCGATGTTTCAGGCCTTTTCAGCCATCGTCAATTTCTTTGAACCCTGGTAAGTATAATCTCACCTCTTCAAAACATCAATAACCCTTTTTTAATACATTGTCGCAGGCCAGCAATCTCTTGACATTTAAAAAAAAATGTTTTGTGTTGTTTTTTTTGGTGTTATGTTGTATTTAAATTCCTGTTGAGCATGGGCATTGAGTTAAGTGTTCATCTGATGTAAATATAAGTGTCCATACCATCCAAGTTGACTGCTTTTCTATGCTATCTCTCTGACTTTCTGTTTTTCACCTCTGCTCCAATCCAAGTGTACCTTTTTGATCTTGTTACAGTTGAAAACCGGGGGTCGTGGACAGCATTGAGTTAAGTGTTCATCTGATGTAAATATAAGTGTCCATACCATCCAAGTTGACTGCTTTTCTATGCTATCTCTCTGACTTTCTGTTTTTCACCTCTGCTCCAATCCAAGTGTACCTTTTTGATCTTGTCTACAGTTGAAACCAGGGGGTCGTGGACAGCATTGAGTTAAGTGTTCATCTGATGTAAATATAAGTGTCCATACCATCCAAGTTGACTGCTTTTCTATGCTATCTCTCTGACTTTCTGTTTTTCACCTCTGCTCCAATCCAAGTGTACCTTTTTGATCTTGTCTACAGTTGAAACCAGGGGGTCGTGGACAGCATTGAGTTAATGTTCATCTGATGTAAATATAAGTGTCCATACCATCCCAGTTGACTGCTTTTCTATGCTATCTCTCTGACTTTCTGTTTTTCACCTCTGCTCCAATCCAAGTGTACCTTTTTGATCTTGTCTACAGTTGAAACCAGGGGGTCGTGGACAGCATTGAGTTAAGTGTCCATCTGATGTAAATATAAGTGTCCATACCATCCAAGTTCACTGCTTTTCTATGCTATCTCTCTGACTTTCTGTTTTTTACCTCTGCTCAAATCCAAGTGTTCCTTTTTCTCTCCTTTTTGATCTTGTTTTTGTTTTAAGGGTTTTACGGCGATTCCAACACATTTAGGTCATATTAGCGCCAGTAAAAAGGCAGAAAATGGGATAGTAAAAAGTTCTAGAATTACAATTAAAGCACAAAAGAAAAGGTAAGACAAAGGGGCAATTAGGGAACAGCAGATGTAGATTCCAAGAGCACACAGTCAAAGTACTTAGTTTGAGATCACCTAAAAGTCTCATCCAGACACAAGCACAGGTCCCAACTAAGAGGAATACACTCAAATGTTTACCAATCATATAATATAATATGTAAACTAAACATAATACAATGCATAACAGAGAGATGATTTACAAGGAAAAAAATATCATCTCCCAAAACTATATACATTTGACTGTTTCCCTCCCAGCCAAGGAACTCTGGCAAGGATTAGGACAAAACTAAGTAATTTCATTCCAAGACAGTGACAGGAAACAACTGGAAAACGGGTATAGGGGGATAGAAGACACAGCATGTACCTCCCTGACCACTATGGGAGGTCAGGATCCCCACCCAGTTTTTGATCTTGTCTACAGTTGAAACCAGGGGTTCGTGGATGGACAGCTCATACGGTAGAGTCACGATCTCACCGGCCAGGCGGAGGTGTCGTACCAGTAAGGTCACATGTTCAAGCCCCCCCCCCCCCCCCCCCCCCCATCGCCATGGCGAAGTTTTCATTCTCTGTTGTCTTCTGGCACTTTCCTACTCACTTCATTTCTTGTTATTATCAACACAAGTGCCTGCTCCACCACTCACTTTTCAGAAATAAAACTTCCATGTTTCTACTTACCCTACTTGTGCAATCCCAGCAGCAAACAAATCTGGCCGTTGGTTCAGGGAGGCCCCGACTAGCAAACCTCCATTCGAACCACCGTTGATGACAATTCTGAAAAAACAAAAAAAAAAACAACAAATTCAATCAATTGATTTGGACTTCGTGATATGTGTGCATGACATAATCAGTTGGAAAGTGAAAATTTTGGATTTGCATTTTTCTTTTTTCTTTTTTTTTTTCTTTTGCATTTTCTGAAAGAATTTGCTCCCCAGAGCATTTTAATCTTTATTTGAAGTAAATCGGGTGATTTTTCATGAAGTTATGGTCAGCTGTATGGGAAAGGTATCTAGAAACTTTTCTCAAATTTCAAACTTTTTCAACTTGACTAGCTGTAAAAAGTATTTCGAAGTGAAATTAAGCTTTGGTATTTCCCGAAGATGTACAAAAAAGTTTGATTTAATAATTCATGACAAGAACTCATTTTTTATAATTGACTTTGTCGGGCTCCATTTCATACACACTTGTTCAGATCTTTATCTTATACCGTGCCATACTTGCCTTTTAGAGTTGGTGTACTTGTTGTGGATCAGAAACTCAGCAGCTGCCTGGAAGTCGTCAAAACAATTTTGTTTATTTCCTAGACTGCCATCCTTGTGCCAGGTTTCTCCATATTCTCTGTTGAAAATATTAACGACCTGAGAAAACTGGATAGCTAGACACTCTAAACAATAATAACAACAGTAATAATAATAATAATAAATAATAATAATAATAATAATAATAATAATAATAAATAATAATAATAATAATAATAATAATAATAATAATAATAATAATAATAATAATAATAATAATAATAATAATAATAATAATAATAATATAATAATAACAATAATAATAACAATAATAAATACATAATAACAATAATAATAATAATAATAATAATAATAATAATAATAATAATAATAATAATAATAATAATAATAATAATAATAATAATAATAATAATAATAAATAATAATAATAATAATAATAAATATAATAATAATAATAATAATAATAATAATAATAATAATAATAATTATAATAATAATGATAATAATAATAATGATGATAATAACAATGATGATGATGATGATGATGATGATGATGATGATGATGATGATGATGATGACGCTGATGATGAGGATGATGATGATGATGATGATGATGATGATGATGATGATAATGATGATGATATTGATGATAATGACAACAATAATGATAATAATAATAATAATAATAATAATAATAATAATAATAATAATAATAATAATAATAATAATAATAATAATAATAATAATAATAATAATAATAATGATGATGATGATGATGATGATGATGATGATGATGATGATAATAATGATGATGATGATGATATTGATGATAATGACAGCAATAATAATAATAATAATAATAATAATAATAATAATAATAATAATAATAATAATAATAATAATAATAATAATAATAATAATAATAATAATAATAATAGTAATAATAATAATAATAGTAATAATAATAATAGTTATAATAATAATAATAATAATAATAATAATAATAATAATAATAATAATAATAATAATAATAATAATAATAATAATAATAATAATAATAATAATAGTAATAATAATAATAATAATAACAATACTGATGTTGATGATAACAATGACATTGATAATAATGATATTAATAATAATAATGATATATAGTGACATACAAAGACAGATAAAGATTTGAACAAGTGTGTATGAAAGGTGCCAGAGAAAGCAAGAAAGAAAAGTAGAAGAAAAATACCATTCCAAAAAATCAGTCTAACTCTACTAGGGATCGAACCTCAGACCTTCTAATTACCGTTGCCAGTAATCAAAAGGTCTGAGGTTCAAACCCCACTCGAGGTAGACCCATTTTTTGGGATGGTCTTTTTTTTACCGGTAATCAGATGGTCTGAGGTTCGATCCCCACTCGAGGTAGACTCATTTTTTGGAATGGTTTTTTTCTTGCTTTGTCTGGCACCTTTCATATACACTTGTTCAGATGTTTATCTTACACCAGTGCCTGCTCCTTCAATTCCTTAATCTGATCTAAAGACAGACTTACTTACCCTCCACCCCTGATATTAGCAATCGCATAGACTCCATTAAAGTTTTGGAAGAAGACAATTCTGGACGGGGAGAAGCCTGGAGTCATGGGGATACTAAACCCACCGTAGCCGTACAGGAGGGTGGGGTTGTTACCGTCTAGCTTGATATCCTACAGGGAACAATCATCAAGTTCAATAAATAGTTATTAGACAGAATAAGGAATGAGATTAGCGGAAGAGTAGCGTCCCTTGATTGGACGTCACCCATAGTCTGTGACGTCGCCGGCGGAAAAGTTATTAGAGAGAGAACGTCATGTTGGTTGTGCGCATGCGTCTCTTGTCCTCCCTTCCGGAGAAAGCGGCTTGAGACACTTCAAAACCAAATTGACGTTCTCTCTGTAACGCGACGTCCAATCAAGGGACGCTACTCTTCCGCTAATCTCATTCCCTATATTAGAGCTTTAACCTTCTCCTTACCGATAATTTTTCAGTATTTTCCCAAAATGGCAGGCTTACCCAGCAGAAAAATTGATTCTTTAAACTCAAGAAAGCTCTCTAAAAACAATGTTATGTTCTTATTATTAATCAAACAAAGAGCGAATGATGTACAAAATAAATCTGAATAAGACAAAATGTATATTGTGTCATAACAAATGTGACTATTTTTGCTGTAGGTGGTAAGGAGAGGGTTAAAATATTAAAGGCACATCCCCTTCCTGTCCTTAGGTCAGCACCCCAATGACACACAGTAACACACAAGTGTCCATCTCTTGAAGACCTCAGAGACACATTCCTCTAATCCAATCCAAGCATCAGTGTAAAACAAAAAAAAAAAATAATAAAAACGGGAGCTTTTATAGAGCGCAATATCCACTAAACGTGCTCAAAGCGCTTTACAGTGGGTCCCTGACCAACAGCAACAAGTAACATGTAGAACGAGACATGACGCCAGTTAGGCGACATTACATTTTTTTTTCCGACAGAGACAACGCTGTTAACGACCAGGTACTCATTTTACACCTGAGGACGGTGAGAGAATGTGAGTAAAGAGCCTTTTCCAAGGACTCAACTATGCGCGAGCGAGGCTCAAACCCAGGACCTTCCGATCGGAAAGCGAGTGTCATACCATTAGACCACATAGCCGCACAATGGAACAACTGCAAAAGACGTCTCTAACTTCTACGTCAAAGCACAAGATCGAAAGGCTAGAGCTCTGCTGGTTCGGATAAGTAAAAGGTCTGAGGTTCGACACCACTATACTTTAAAAATGTGACTCATCACATTGATCTGGTATTCTGTCAGAAAGAACCTTTTTTTTTTTCTTTCAATTTTTAGTCCTTCAGAGCCATCAGGCCTATAAAGCCAGAGTTTATCCTGGTTTGTTTGTTTGTTTGTTTTGTTTGTAAGGGTTTTACGGTGCTTGCAACACATTTAGGTCATATCAGCGCCAGTAAAAAGGAAGAAGATGGGATAGTAAAAACATTCTAGATGTAAAAAGTAAAAGGACTAGAGGAAAAAGTAAGACAAAGGGGAAATGGTTGTTTGTTTTGTTTTTAAGGGTTTTACGGCGCTTGCAACACATTTAGGTTATATCAACGCCAGGGGAAATGGTTCAAATAGGGATCAGATGTAGATTTCAAGAGCACACTATCAGTGTACTTAGTTTGAGATCACCTAAAAGTCTCACCAAGATACCAGCACAAGATCCCTCTAAGAGGAATACACTCAAATGTTTACAAATCATATGTTAAAAATACAAAATAATAACAGAGATGATTACAAGGGAAAAAAATATCATCCACAACCATAACTATACATTCAACTGTTTCCCTCCCAGCCAATGACTCCGGCCAGGGTCAGGACAAAACTTAGTAATCTCATTCCAAGATAAAGGCAGAAAGCAAATTGGAAAACAGATACTGGGGAATAGAAGACACCGCAAATACCTCCCTGCCCACTATGGGAGGTCGGGAACCATTTATTATCCTGGTTTCTGTAGCGTGAAAAGGAGAATAGCAATTGATGGCCAATAGGTTGCGAGTCTATCGCAAAGTAATTTCTACCAGATCTAACACAGACCCAGCTACCCAATCACTGCTGGGTGGACAGGAGGGTCAGAAAAAAATCTCGGCTGCACCCAGGATCAATCTTGGTCCCTTGGCGTGTGAAGCAAGTGCTCTATACACTGAGCTATCGGGACCCCCCAAGAAAAAACCCAGAATGATCAGAATGAGGGAATTTAAGTTTCTAGATTTAAGAAACCAAACGTGGTCTTTGCTTTGTACCAGAAGGGTACTGAGTTCTAATAGGGAATGAGATTAGCGGAAGAGTAGCGTCCCTTGATTGGACGTCACCGGTGGAGAAGTTATTTATAAACAAACCAACTACAAACCAAGCGCTCCAAATACAAAATTTATTATTCATATTTCTGTACACAAATGCATATCATAATCAATGTTTCTAAGGGACGCTACTCTTCCGCTAATCTCATTCCCTATACCTGCTTTGCTATGTGGCTTTGAATATCTCATCTCGCCTTAGCTCAGTTTGCGGCTAACGCCTGGGATATAATACAGTCTTCCTTTGGAATAGACCCAAAAGACAAATTTCCATTTGGGGATGAATAAAGGGAATTTATTATCATTTTTTAAAACTTTTTTTCCTCAATAAAAGCAACTATTTCATTTCAAATCTTGTAAATAAAGCATAAACTAGAATTGAAAACATGAGGTCGAGCCCAGTAAAGTACTGTTTAAAAACGATTCGTTACAAAAAAAAAACAAAAAAAATCTTTCTTCTCAACAACAACACCAAAAACCAATATTAAATGATAGTGTTTACATTGTTTTTCATTATTGTTGAGATAAGGCTTCAATATTCCTCATCACATATTGCGTTCTTCTATTTTCTTTTTTTTTTAACCGTTATGCTCATTTAAAATAATTTTTCTTGATGATCCATAGCTTAGCACTGTAAGCATCATAATGCGCTACTTGTTGTGAATGAAAGTTATTGTATTCAAGTATCGTAACTTGTATCGTCCATCAGATGTAGTATCGTTCACAACTAGGGTCAACTACCTTGTTGAGAGTCTTTCTGCATCAAACCGTCATCCTGTACAAATGTATCTTATGTTATATTGTTTAATAAATGTTCTTTTCTGTAACAAGTTGGTCTGTTGATTCTTGGAATAAAGCGTCTTATTAATTAATGATCTAAGTCTAAGAACACAACACTACTGAAATGGAGTTTGTACCGATTTATGTCATTTGAAATGGCTATGCTTGAGCTGGACTATCACAAAGTATTTTCTACCTGATCTTATTTAACTACTGCTAGTGTTAGACAGAGCGTCAGAAGACAAAAAACAAACAAACAACAGTGCTGATGGTGACAAAAAGTGAAAAAGGAGGAAAATGTTGAACGATTGCCTTTAAGCCCCATTTTTACTGCACTAAACCCCACTTTTAGACCAATTGAGATGATAGACTATCATTGATACTCTAGCTAACTTCTGGAGAGTGGGAAACTGCACCTGTGTGTTCCACCACACATCAACTCTCTCATTGCTAGCACATTGTTTCGAGAAAATGTAATTTTTAAAAGGAGGAAATTCCTCCTCTGGACTCCAAAATCGCGGATTTCCGTGGATCTGAGGAAAACCATCAGCACTGAAACAAACAAAGACCTTGATTGAATATGGTGAAAATAGGTAGACTGTTCCATCATTGAATATCAGCACTTCTTTAATAACATATCTTGTGTAGATCAATATTGAAACAAATTCACTCGTGACTGAAAAACAAGAAAGTTTCCTTTCACCAATTGTCTTCTAAAATTTGGTTTTAAAAATCTGAACCACCTTTTCTTTTTTTTTTTTCAGTCCAATTAGATTGAATAGTTTGATGTCACGTCTGCCCAGCAACGACCAGCTTGATTCTAAAAAGGAAAATCGTTACTTTTTATTCCTCGTGCTGGCTAGAACTTTTTCACAAGTCATGTGATCAAAATGTATAAAAGTCAAAAACATGATCAGATTTATAATGTTTTTCTCCTCTGGATACACTTTTAAGCTCATCGGAGAAATATTTCATAAGGTCATCTGCCATTGTTCCTATAGTTTAGAACCAGTTACTAAGTTACTATGCGTCACTACGAGGGAAGTGATGTCACGACTGTTGAAGCCTATTGCAGAAAGTCCTCACCTTTTTATGTACAATGAACATGGGAATCTGGGTGCCGTCTTTGCTCTTGAAAAATAGCTGCTTAGTTTCGTACTGAGAAGCATCAAAGTCCTTCACTTTTATCTGCTTAAATATCTGTTGGAAAAAAACACACACAAAAGAATACCTTTATTATATCACTTTTAAGATAAAAAATCATGAACAAGAATTTATTTGTAGCACAATATCCACTAAATGTGCTTACTTACTTACTTACTTAATTACTTACTTACTTACTTATTTATCTGAACCAGTGACCAGCTGAGCTCTAGCCCTTCGGTCTTGTGCCATGATGTAGAAGTTAGAGACGTGTTTTGTAGTTGTTCCAGGTGACGATGCAGGGTGTTACTGATGCTCCACTAAATGTGCACAATGCTTGACAATACAGCTTGTACAGCACTCGTTTTGTTTTCAACTCAGACAATGCTGTTACCAATCAGATATCTATTCTATGCCTTGATATGGAGAGAGTTGTTACATCATCACTTGAAGGTCCAAGGTTTGAATCCTGCTACTGGCATCTTATTGTTTGCTTTCAGCAAGAAATTTAGCCCATATTATTCACTTTGTATCACCCTACTGTCACTGGCCACAAGATCATCTCAGTTTGTTTTTTTTCTTGTTTTTTTTTCTTTTTAGGTATACCCTAAATAATGTTTTCCTCTCGGGATGAATATCAATTCTTTAAAAATTACTTGTCACCCATCACGTCAATATGGTATTATGTTGGAATGAAGTCAGTAAAGAAAATTGAGTTTATACAAGGAATGAAATTGACGTCAGTCAGCTCTTTTGTTTTTGTTTTTAGACAGCCATTTTAATTATTAGTTCTCACAAAATCATATCAATCAGGCTATAAACGTTCAAGGTTACAATTATTTTAGTGTATTGGTACGTTATAACCGGCTGTTTTACCTAAATATTTAGCACCAATAGTTAAATTAAATGATTAAACCTAGAAAATGTATGTCTCTTGAAGTTCAAAAAACAATACTTACTCCCTTCAATGAGGGTGCATGTTAACTTTCAACTAGAAAGGCAAGCTTAACCATGTCCTTACCACCTATAGGAAAATCCTCACATTCGTTACGATACAACCAACATTTTTCTGACTCAGATTTGTTTTTGTTTTTTACATTACAATATTTAAAGAAAAGGTGTTGTTATATTTACAAGAACTTAATACTGTTTTGTAAAGCTTGTTTTGATCTACAAAATTATGTACTCGTATATCATGCACTTTGTGCTCTTAAATTTTTGAGTTTTAAAATTCATTTTTTTTATTGGGTAGGTATGAGATTTTAGTAAAGGGTTGTATAGTCACCTGGAACAACTACAAAAGACGTCTAATTTCTACGTCATGGCACACGACCGAAGGGCTAGAGCTCAGGTGGTTGCTGGTTCGGATAGTAGGTAAGTCATTAAGTATCATAGACATCTACCTTGTATAGTCACCTGGAACAACTACAAAAGACGTCTAACTTCTACGTCATGGCACACGACCAAAGGGCTAGAGCTCAGGTGGTTGCTGGTTCGGATAGTAGGTAAGTCATTAAGTATCATAGACATCTACACTGTATAGTCACCTGGAACAACTACAAAAGACGTCTAACTTCTACGTCATGGCACAAGACCGAAGGGCTAGAGCTCAGGTGGTCGCTGGTTCGGATAGTAGGTAAGTCATTAAGTATCATAGACATCTACCTTGTATAGTCACCTGGAACAACTACAAAAGACGTCTAACTTCTACGTCATGGCACACGACCGAAGGGCTATAGCTCAGGTGGTCGCTGGTTCGGATAAGTAAGTAAGTAAAGGGTTTGTATAGTCACCTGGAACAACTACAAAAGACGTCTAACTTCTACGTCATGGCACACGACCGAAGGGCTAGAGCTCAGGTGGTCGCTGGTTCGGATAAGTAAGTAAGTAAAGGGTTTGTATAGTCACCTGGAACAACTACAAAAGACGTCTAACTTCTACGTCATGGCACAAGACCGAAGGGCTAGAGCTCAGGTGGTTGCTGGTTCGGATAAGTAAATAAGTAAGTAAAGAGTTTGAGAATTGTCGGTAAAGAGAGAGTTAAAATATTTATTTTTACCTTAGGACTATATTCGGATCCCGTCATGTCACACTGGTAGATGATGCCAGGGGTCAGAAAGGAAATGAATTGGTAGAATATCTCTGTGCCCTTCTTCTTGCCAGAGAAACTGACGATACTTCCTACACCCAATGGAAACTTGTATCGCTGCTCTCCAGAGTAAAGGTCGTACACATACAATTCGCTCTGTAGGGGGATGTTGAAAAGTCAAAGGTTAAAGCCAACATGAGCGACACATGAAAGTTTTCAATGAAATGAATACAACAGATTTTAGTGTTACAAATTAAGTAATTTTAAGTCTTTTCTTCTTTCATTTGAAAATTGTCATCCAAGAAAACTTGAAAAATGCTCTAAGGGGCGGTTTGGATCTTTTACAAATAAAATTTAATGACCTATATTTGGCGGTTTTAATCATTCTGTATCGTCATTATAGGTTTTAAAAAAACAACATTTTTGGTGAAAAAATATACATCATCTGTGTTGATACCCAAATTTCTTACTACCTTTACCATTTTCAACCATGATTTTCATGCCCTTTTTGTATATTCTGAGAAATTGCACTTCAATATTATTTCTAAGATAATATAATACCGTTTTCCACCTGAACTTAAAAATCAATTTTTTAAAGGATTTTCCTAAAGATTAGAACCCTTAGATGTTGACAATACCTTGACATCTCTAAGAAATGACACTAGAAGTCTGTCACCGTTGACACAGGTCGCCCAATCTAGAACTGCTTTGGGGTCTTCATCTACCAACGTCACCCAGTTTTCCTGAAGGAAAAGATTAGATTTTTATTTCATATGAGTAAATAATAATATAAACATACAAGTACGAGGGTGGACTGGAAAGTTTTGCAATTTCCGTAAATTGTTTTTGTTTTGTTTTTAAGGGTTTTACGGCGCTTGCAACACATTAAGGTCATATCAGGAAGAAAATGGGATAGTAAAAAGTTCTAGAATTACAATAAAGCATCCAAGAAAAGGGAAGACAAAGGGGAATTGGTTCAAATAGGAAACAGGTGTAGATTCCAAAAGCACACTATCAAAGTACTTAGTTTGAGATCACTAAAAGTCTCATCCAGACACAAGCACATGTCCCCGCTAAGAGGAATACACTCAAATGTTTTACAAATCATACATAATATAAAGAAACATAATGCAGTGCATAACAGAGAGATGATTTACAAGGAAAAAAAATTTCATCTCCCAAAACTCTAACTAAACATTTGACTGTTTCCCTCCCAGGCAGGGTTTCCGACCAGGGCCTGGACAAAACCAAGAAATCTCATTCCAAGACAAAGACAGAAAGCACGTTGGAAAACAGATATAGGGGGGTAGAAGTAAGCACCTCCCTGCCCACTATGGGAGGTAAGGAACCCCATCCAGAATTTCCGTAAAAATTTCCTCAGTTTTAGGAATAATTCGTTAAACTATACATCAAAAGAAAGCTAGAAATTTCAGCTACAGATTGCTTACTTTATTCATATATTTACAAATCATATATAATATGTAGAACAAAAAATAATACAGTGCATAAAAGAAACATGAATGAAAAGACAAAAAATATCATTTCCCAAAACTCCAACTATACACTTGACTGATTTCCTCCCAGCTAGGGCTAGGGTATTAGGCCAGGGCCAGGACAAAGCAAAGCAATCCCATTCCAAGACAAAGACATAAAGCATGTCGGAAAACAAACATAGGGGGATAGAAGACACAGTAAGTGTCTCCTTGTCCATTATGGGAGGTCAGGAACCCCACCCATAAAAACATCACACTAAGTAAATGTGAACCCTCATCTCAAAACAGTATTAAGTCGGGATGATTAAGATGCTGAAAATGGAATTTGTAGCCAGAAATATCAGACTTAAGTTGAGTTTATATGCTTTATAGAGGAGAAAGAATATCATATTTTACTGTGCTAAATACCAACGTTTATTTTTGACCAGTAACTATAAGTTGACTTTTTAGCATCTGGTCCATCCTGACATAATACTGTTTTGAGACGAGGGGTCACAAATGTGTAAGTATATTCTAATATGAAAGCCTGGATGATAATAAAAAAAGTCACAATTTTGCCCAAATCCAGAAATACCGTTTTGGATTGGAGTCAAATGGCATTGATAAATGTGGCATGTGTGCTAACCTGTTGTGGTTTGTTGAAGTCAATGTTGATGAGCTTGTAACGAGGAGCGTTCAGGTTGGTCTTGAATGTGAAAATACTCCCTTCGTTGGTGACGTACTGTGGAATATGGATTGTAGGGGAAATGGACATTTTAAACTTTCAAAGTTTCAAAGTTTATTTAATCTTAAGCTTTCATCAATAATTCATACAATTTGATGACAACATACATGAAAGTGAGAAAAAAAATGGTAAATGGAACAAAAAAATAAAATGATATCATTAATAACAACAAAAAAATACAAAAAACATATTAATCATGAAATCATAAAACTGCCATTAAGGGCAGTGAATTTCTTTTTCTTTCTTTTCACAAATAAAGAGATAAAAGTTGTTTTTAAATCTGTTTATATGAAGGAATGGATTAATGATAGAATGGTGGTTGGGTAGATGAAAGAATGAATGATTTGAATGACAGGTGAATGAATGCTTGGGCAGATCTGTCGTCTTAAGGAAAAAGACCTTATGTGGCCTCTTAATACAAGTAAACATACAGTCTTTTTCCTTAAGACGGCAGAGATGAAAGAATGAATGATTTGAATGACTGATGGATGAATGGTTGGGCAGATTACCTAATTATATTAAAAGATTATTTACAAGAGAGTGCTGCAATGTGTGCTAGTCAGCTCACTCTAGCTCAAAAGATGCTGCTCTTGCAGTATCCAACCCAGAAGAATTCTTATCCCGCAAATCAGAAATTCTTTCAAAAGAATGAGAAGAAAAAAATGACAAAGAAAACTGATCATATTCAACAGGAGAATACTGACCTGTCTTCCTGCCAGAAAAAGATTTGATTGGGAGTAAAAGGCATCAACCAAATGGTCATAGGTCATAGGTCACAAAGTAAAGTCATAGGTCATAGATCACAAATTATGGAAATACAAAAAGTTTAGACGTTTTGAGGCTCAGAAGAACAATCAAGAAGTGATTTTACCATCCCACAAAGGGTGGTAGAGGAGGACACCCACCTACAATTCAGGATGCACATAATGCGATGCTATTACAAATTGTTTTCTATGATTTGTGTTTAAATAAGAAATGTGTAAGAATATCATTCATTAATGAGAGATGATGTATTATGAAAATGAACAAGAAACCAATGCATACCTCGTACTCGGCATCAAAGTTGTCAACAATAGTGACATACTGTAGAATACCTGGGGGGGGGGGGGGGGAAGAGGATGGTATGATAAAATATGTGAGGAACTGATATCATCTATGACTACACCATCTTAGGGCTAACCCACACCAAAGACGGACTCCAACGACCTAGCACTGCCACCCTCTGCCGTCTTCCGGATAAAAACGTCAGGCACAGACAAATTACTCAGAATAAAGAGAAGAGTCGCTAGAGCCACCCATACAAAGCACCTGACGTCCTCTGCCATTTTTTTTTTTTTTTCGAACATGGTATGGGTAGGTCTAGTGGCTCTTCTCTTTATTCTTAGTATTTTGTCCGTGCCCGACGCAGAGGACGGGAGTGCCTGGTCGCCAGAGTCAGTCTCCGGTGTGGGTTAGCCCTTATTCTGTTTATCGAATTGTGTGAAAAGCAATCATGGGGATATTCGTTTTCAAAACAAAAAACTTGAAAACTTATAATGAAAAAAAAATAGCTAGGACCAAGCCACAAATGGTGTGTGATATTTAGAAGGATAGAGTAGATATGAAAATACAAAGGAAAAATCTGGAAGTGGAAGGAGGTTGATGTTTGGAATTGTTTTTCTTTTTCCCTTGTGGTTTTCATATTTATCCTTCACAGCATGAAAGACACCATTTTAAAAAGATCTTAAACAGATCTTGAGAATCTGATTTTGGTTTTGTTTTGTTTTTAAGTGTTTTACAGCGCTTGCAACACATTAAGGTCATATCAGCGCCGGTAAAAAGGAAGAGAATGGGATAGTGAAATTCTAGAATTACATTAAATCACCCAAGAGCACACCATCAATGTACTTAGTTTGAGATCACCTAAATGTCTCATTCTGACGCAAGCACAAATCCCCACCAAGAGGAATACACTCAAATTTTTACAAATCATATATAATATATAAATAAAATATAATACAGCGCATAACAGAGAGATGATTTACAATTACAAGGGGAAAAAATATCAAATTTATAACTATACATTTGACTGTTTCCCTCCCAGCCAAGGTTTCTAACCAGGACCAGGGCAAAACTAAGACACCTTATTCCAAGACAAAGACAAAAAGCATGTTGGAAAACAGATACAGGGGGATAGAAGACACAGTGAGTACCTTCCTGCCCACTATGAGAGGTCTGGAACCCCGCCCAGAAATCTGATTGTCGATAAAAGTAGTTGGGGCCCTGGGGGATATAGGAAAAGATGCATACCACAAACAAACAAGAAAAGGATGTGTCAAGAAGAGAGGAATGGAAAATATAAACAGATGCCTTTGGAACCATCTAGTTTTATATTTTATTTACCATTTTGAAAATGTTTAAATGTTGAGCGTCTAATTTTTTAGGATAAGCACCGTGATATAATTTGGTTTTATTTGAAAATCATCATCATCACCATCATCATGATCGTTATCACCAGCACCAGCAGCATCATCAACTTCTAAAATCCTTTCAAACCGTCCAGCCAGATAATCCTCTTACCATTGATGCCGTCTTTCAGGGACTCCAAATCCACAAAGAAGAGTCTATTGACTGGATCACATCCTTCTCTTGGGGTCAGTAGCAAGTAGCGTCCACAGTCACTGATCTCAGCACCCCTATTTGTTTAAAATAAAACATAAAAAAATAAAATTTTAAAAAGGCTTTCATTTGTTTCAATAGATGAAAGAAAGAAGTAAATAAAAAAAATAAAAAAACAGTGAAAATTTTAAAATGTAAAATTTCTCCAAACAAGCCTTGCTGGGTTGATTACATATTAGCAGCGGTACGGTCTTTGCTTCGTACCCGAGAGGTACCGAGTTCGATCACCCGCCGCTGCGGTGTGTGGCCTTGAGCATGTCACCTTACTCTAGCTCAATTTACGGCACTGCATTGTGGCTGATGCCTGGGTTATTCTAGTCTCCCTTGGAATAGACCCTAGAGACAAATTTTCCTTGTGGGATGAATAAAGGGAATTTAATTTAATTTTAATTAATGAGATAGATGACAAGTCATGTTTTAATCAACATCAATAAAGCTTACCCCATCCATTTAGGATGGTCTGGACATTCCCACACCAATACGTCTTCAGACTGGTCAGTACCCAGTTGATGGAAATACAATTTCTGGTGGATATTGGTCGTTGTATCTGTTCCATCTGACTTGCCGTCATGTTCTGGATAGCGCTGACAGAGAGAAAGGGAAAAAAAGCAATCAGGAATCGTACCATAACGATTACTCTTTAACAGTAAGATTTAGCTTTATCAAAATCCTATAATTGTTCATTTACTTAACTCTCTCGAGTCCACCCTCATTGAAAATCGAACAAACTCGAGAGAGTTAATACTGCAGAACAAAGACTCTTAACCAGAGAGCTTACACAATAAGTGCTTCTCATGCAGAGAATCGGATGTTCCACTGTAGATTACAGAACAGAGCATAAAAGAAAATCATCATCTAAAGACTCTATTATATTGATGAAAACTGAATTTATCCTTACTAAACGTAATACTTTAATCTCTTAACACCAGGAAGTGCATAAGACCTGTGCGGCTATGTGGTCTTGTGGTATGACACTCGCTTCACATTCTCTCACCGAACTGAGGTGTAAAATGAGTACCTGGCTGTTAACAGTGTTGTTAACAACGCCACTACCACATTATCTCATTCCTCTGTAGTGTTTTATTCATCCTGTTTGTTGATAAAGGGGAAACCCGAAATGTCCATTTCATCTCTTTTGGTAATTAAATTGAAGCTTACATTCAATTTCATATTGTTATTTATTTCTTCAAGCTTCGAGCAGCAACATTTACAATAAATTTAACCGAAAAACACATAGTTCTTGTGGTCACATTATTTACAATCTGTCAACTGTTTGAACAAAGAGCCCTTTCTCAAATCTACTTGACGCTTGTGCTTCTTCTCCTAGCAGACTTTGAACCTGGGACCTACAGACAGGTAAGCTGACAAGAGTCATACCACAAAACGACAAGGTCGCACAAAAACATGTCCTAGTTTGATTCATTTTCAACTGCAAAATAATTGAGGAACTGGAATTCTCTGATCACTGAATTTTATATAAATTCCATTCCACATTAATAGATAGAGCCTTACATTATAGAAGAATCCCGTGTGGTCGTGCATCCAAGCCATGGACGAGAATTTGATTCTTTCCAAAACATCAGGGAGGTCATCACCAGATGGGGCACTTTTAAACTGGAGAAAAAAAAAGAGTTGAAAGTGGTTAGTTACATAAGGGAGAGTTTGACAGTATTGTACTGATAGTAAATAGTAGTCCTTCCCAGCCATTAGGCCCATGGAGCCAGAGTTTTATCCCAGTTTCTATAGCGTGAAACAGACAATAACAATTGCTTGCTACCCGTTGGATAAGATGCTAGTCTACCACAAAGTACTTTCCGCCAGATCTAAGAGACCCAGCCACCCAATCAAAGCTGGGTGGACAGGGGGGTCAGAAAGAAATCTCGACTGCACCCGGGATGGATCACAGTCCCTTTGTGTGTGAAGCGAGTGCTCTACCAACTGAGCTACTGGGACCCCCATAGTACTAATCAGGTTCAATGGAAATGACTAGAATTCTAGCGCTCATGCATTTCAATTTCTTATCGATTTCCCAACCATACAAGTGGAATCCAATCCATTTATCATAAAATCCCTCAAACATCTCAACAATGCTTCTCTTAATCGAAATTAAATTAATATTGAAATGAAGCTTATCAATCTTGCCATCTTTTCGGTGAAAAGGGCAGCGATGATTTGATATTTAAATTTTTATGTGAATTAGTGTGTATAGCTTTTTTTGCTTGTTTTTTTTTTTTTTTGTTTTTTTGGCATGTACAAATGAGCATTCATAATATTTTATTCAACCACAAAAATAAACAGGAAGTATACAAATATTACAGTACAGTATTCTTGAACTTTTACGTATGGATTCCAACTGTGTTTTCTTACTACTTACTAACTTCCTTATCCAAACCAGTGACCACCTCAGCTCTAGCCCTTTGGTCTTGTGCCCAACTGAGTTTTCAGTAAGGAATTCAATACACAAGATAGGAGGAGTTTTTTCATATTTTCATTTTGTAACACAAAAACAGTTTTGATGTTACTTTGTATTTCATTTTAAAGATTGTGAATCCTGCTTGTTATATACTTTGTTTTTTCAAAATTTTTAATTTAATTGAGCTTTTATATAGTGCAATATCCACTAAACAGGCTCAAAGCGCTTTACAAAGGGTCCCTGGCCAACAGTAACATTTTACATGTAGGATGGGACATGACACCTGTTAGGCGATATTACAATTTTTTCGGACAGAGACAACGCCGTTAACAGCCAGATACTGATTTTACACCTCAGCACAGTGAGAGAATGTGAGTAAAGAGCCTTCTCCAAGGACTCAACTATGAGCCGAGCTGTAATTATCTGTATGAAGTTAATATCATGACACATCAATATCTATTTCAGCACACCGATGAGCTCACTGGATCAACGGTAACTGACCAAATAAACTTGGGATTGAATTGTGTAAATATGACATTCATTGCACAAGTCACACAACAAGGAATAAACTACATCAAATCACAAAGATGCAGACAGACACATCCACACATAACTAGAGGTGCCTAAATGAGTCAATAAAATGGAGATAAAGATAAAGGGAGTAAATCTGACTCATGAATGAACAACACAAAACAAATGACGTTTCGGCCTTTGGCCTTTTTCAAATAAAAACAGAATATATATATATATATATATATATATATATATATATATATATATATATATATATATATATATATATATATATATATATATTTATATTAGATTGTCATAATAACATAGGTGAAAATGTGTGTGTGTGTGTGTGTGTGTGTGTGTGTGTGTGTGTGTGTGTTAAATAATCCAAACCTTGATAGTAATCCAGTCCGACCCCTTCTCACTGAGACCATAGGCAAACGTGGCACCATTCTCCGTGAATGAAGAACCTCGCAAAGACGTGGTGCCGTCTTCGCTCAGTTTATTGGGATCTAAAAACACTCTGGGTTCAGAGTCAAGGCTGTCCTGTACATACATCACACTGCACGGACACAAGGGAAACACAAATCAATTTTAGATGACAAATTAAACGAAATAAGTAAATTCATAAATTAATCAATTTTAGTTAATTTATTGATCTGTGCGACTATGTGGTTTAGTGGTATGACACTCGCTTTCGGATCAGAAGGTCCTGGGTTCGAACCTCGCGCTCGGCGCATAGTTGAGTCCTTGGAAAAGGCTCTTTACTCACATTCTCTCACCGTACTCAGGTGTAAAATGAGTACCTGGCCGTTAACAGCGTTGTCTTTGTCCGAAAAATTGTAATTTCGCCTAACAGACGTCATGTCCCGTCCTACATGTTAAATATTGCTGTTGAACAAGGACCCCTTGTAAAGCGCTTTGAGCACATTTAGTGGAAATTGCGCTATATAAAGCTCAATCATTTTTTTTGGGGGGGTGGGAATTTTTTAATTTTTAAAAAATCTCATTTACTGATAAAATGTAAATGTTGCTTCTCGAATAAAGAAATAATAATGTGAAATTGAATGTAAGCTTCAATTTAATATACGAAACAGATAAAATGGACGTTTCAGGTTTCCCCGTTATCAACAAAACAGGATGAATGTAGACAAATTCGTCTGTAGCGTTTCATTCATCCTGTTTTGTTGATAAAGGGGAAATCTGAAATGTCCGTTTTATGTTTTCGTATATTAAATTGAAGCTTACATTCAATTTCATGTTGTTATTTAACTGATAAAGAAAGATAGAAATAAACATGCTAACTAATTTCCACACGTTAACAATGATAATTAGGATTCATAAAGTATTACTTACACTTAACACTAATTTCAAGTTTAAAGTTCATTTTAGCAAATATTTTAATCCTCAATTAGGATACAAAAGTCAAAGGTAAGAATACTGTAAAAGATGTAAATAGTTATTATTCAATGTAAATAAATTTAGAAAGGTAGAGTTGCAACGAAAGCAGGTGCTAGGAGTTGCATTGAAAAGAACGCATGATTAGACGCGTGTGCCGAAATACCTGGAATTTAGACATGCTCGCTTATCGCGTGCCGTTTACATGTGCACCTGTTATGATTGTAAAGCTGGGAGAAAATCCTTTCATTTGATGTGTAACATGATAGGGTTGAGTGTGTAAATATGGCGGTAGTAGGATCTGTTTTTGTTTTTTGTTTTTAAGGGTTTTACGGCGCTTGCAACACATTAAGGTCATATCAGCACCAGTAAAAAGGAAGAAAATGGGATAGTAAAAAGTTCTAGAATTACAATAAAGCATCCAAGAAAAGGGAAGACAAAGGGGAATTGGTTCAAATAAGAAACAGGTGTAGATTCCAAAAGCACTCTATCAAAGTACTTAGTTTGAGATCACTAAAAGTCTCATCCAGACACAAGCGCAGGTCCCCGCTAAGAGGAACACACTCACAAATCATACATAATATAAAGAAAGCATAATACAGTGCATAACAGAGAGATGATGTACAATGAAAAAAATATCATCTCCCAAAACTAACTATACATTCGACTGCTTCCCTCTCAGCCAGGGCATCTGGCCAGGACCAGGACAAAACCAAGTAATCTCATTCCAAGACAAAGACAGAAAGCATGTTGGAAAACAGATATAAGGGGATAGAAGACACAGTATGTACTCCCCTGCCCACTATGGGAGGTAGTAGGATCTAAAACAGGTCCAAGTTAAGCTGCAAATTCTAGCTATTTAAATCAGAATTTAGCAACTGACATGTCTTGCAAAATCAAAAATTAAACACATTTGTGACCCATCGTCTCACAACGGTATTATGTCGGAACAAACTGTATGCTTAAAAGCCGAATTAAATGTTAAACTGATCAAAAATATAAATTGCTGGCATTATAAGCCTAAAATAAGGTATCCATTCTCCTCAATAAAACATACAAACTCAACACAAGTCTGATATTTCTAACTATAAATTCAATTTTCAACATCTGAACCGACCCGACTTAATACCGTTTTGAGACGAAGGGTCACATTTGCTTTTATTTTCAAGCTTTATTACAGTCTTGAATCAATTCTTAAATGGTTTAAGAAGCATTAGTCGTTTTTTTTAAAAACAAAAAATGCTAAAAATTCACATTATCTTCGATTTTGGCTTATATCTCGAATCGAAGCTTGCCGCATCTTCCCAGGTTTTCTCATCCAGCCTCACATATACACCTATCTCAGACAGTTACAGTCAGTCTAATATTAAACATGAAGCCATTCTATAGGCATCTAAGTGTTTGTGTTCCCTTTTTTAAGAACATTGAGTAATCACGGTTTATATAATATATATATATATACAAAAACATTACAATGATGATGATGATGATGGTGATGAAGACGACAGTGATGATGATGATAATGACGAAGACGATGATGATGATGATGATGATGCTGATGATGATGATGATTATGATGATGATGATGATAACTGACACTGACAATGTCGGTAACAATGGCATCAATGAGAAAGACGATGGTGATTAAAGTAATAAAATAATGATGTGCTTGTTTACTGATGGTGATGGTGATGATTATCATGATAATTTCAGTGACGGTGCTAACATTATTGAGGAGAGTATGTCTTTGAGAATGCCTGCCCTATCACACAAATTAGAACTAAACTTCCATTTTAAACAGCATCAGTTGCTCATTGTAATTAAAAACTCTTGCAATATTTGTCCTCATCTATAGCCAGGTACTCATTTACATCTAAATCAAGTGGGGTAAAGTTTTTTAACGGGCCTTACCTAAGATCACAATATTAGTTACACATGATACATACCGAGGGGTGTCTGCGCAAAAGCCGTAACGATGGTTTCGTTGATTTTTCAGGAGAGCAAATCAAAACTTTGCGGATGGAATTTATATAGTTAACCAAAGACTATCGTGATGATTTTTATACCAATACAACCATGATTATATAGTCTGCTTGATTGTCAGGACCCTAGTTACTTTTAGATTGTCATTTTTAATAAAACAACGCATTTTACGTAGCTATTTTCATTACGGCTTTTGTGCAGGGACATTTTTTGAAAAATGCCACAGTATCGCTCTGCCCGTTTACCGTATATCATGTTACTTGCATAGTGCATGCCGCCTATCCCGTTCTCAGGTGGAGGTTTGGCAGCCCAAAAGCCGTAATCGGGAATAAGACAGAGCTGTCAAGAGAAATTACCCTGAACACATTCTGCTCAAAAGCTGTAACTAGTGATACGGTGCAATAAAAACCGCAACTAAGCGTAATTCTGGCCTGCCATAACACAGTAACTTGCGATACGGTGTTTGGGCAGGAGTGAATGACTGATGTACTTTGTTTAAAAAATACGAAATGACACCGTAACACTGATAAAATAAAGAAAATAACAGAGCTCTAAACACATTTTTGACTTTAAAAATTATAGTAAATATTCATCCTGATGCAAATAATCGTAATTCGTCCATAGAGGGACTCAACAACTCCCCCCTCTTTCTCTCTCTCTCTCTCTCTCTCTCTCTCTCTCTCTCTCTTTCTCTCTCCAAATCTTCTTCTTCTCTCTCTCTCTTCTCTCTCTCTCTCTCTCTCTCTCTTCTCTCTCTCTCTCTTCTCCTCTCTCACTGACTCTCTCTCTCTTTTCTTTCTTCTTCTTCTCTCTCACAACTCTTCTCACTCTCTCTCTCTCTCTCTCTCTCTCTTCTCTCTCTCTCACTCTCTCTCTCTCTCTCTCTCTCTCTCTCTCTTTATCACAAACTCCCTCTCTCTCTTCTCCTCTCTCACTAACCTCTCTATCTTTTCCTCCCACTCTCTTCTCTCTCTCTCTCTCCCCTCTCTCTCTCTCTCTCTCTCTCTCTCTCTCTCTCTCTCTCTCTCTCTCTCTCTCTCTCTCTCTCTCTGAAAAATGGCAAAACTGCTGGCATTAATGAGTTATACCACGACATGATTACTAACTTTGAACCAGAAACAATAAACTGGCTGGCAAATACTATGACAGACATCATGGATAAGGGCACATATCCACAAATTTGGAAACATGCCAAAGTAATAGCCATATTAAATCCAGACAAACCAATGACTGAACCATCCAGCTACAGACCAATATCTTTACTTTGTTGCTTATACAAGCTCCTGGAAAGAATTGTACTAGAGTGAATCAACCCATTTGTAAATCCCTGCATACCACCAGAACAAGCGGGCTTTAGACTACAAAGAATCAGACGTGAACAGGTCCTTGCACTGACCTCATACATTGAAGCAGGCTTTGAGAGAAAAAAAAGCCCAGAAAACTGGTGCAGTCCTTATAGACTTAACTGCAGCCCACGAATCTGTTTGGATAGGCGGACGATGTTAAAACTTTCAAAAATGATTCCCTGTTGAAAGACGCTTAAACTGCTGTCTACCATGACTGGACAAGGCAATGTCATGTCATATTGGGGGAAACAAAAGCAAAATATCA
This sequence comes from Berghia stephanieae, assembly GCF_034508935.2. NCBI lineage: Eukaryota > Metazoa > Mollusca > Gastropoda > Nudibranchia > Aeolidiidae > Berghia > Berghia stephanieae. The sequence continues at coordinate 37,016,729 of NC_088370.1, read as the reverse complement.
AAAATTAAAAACAGGGCACCACAAGGTTCAGTTTTAACACAACTTTATTCCATATTTATATTCTGACATGCCAAACTTCCAAGCACTCAAACTTGGATGCCTTGACGACTGGGCCTTAGCCTATCAATCGTAAAACTGTAAAGAGATTGAAGAAGTTTATCTCAAAGACATCTCCCGCCTGAAACAATACTTGGATAGGTGGTACCTAAAAATGAACACCACCAAATCAGTATCCACAATCTTCCACTTGAATAATCGAGAAGCAACAAATGAATTGAAAATCATAGTTGGTAACTCAATACTACCTTCAAATCCCAATCCCAAATACCTCACATTTGACAGACAGCTGATTACCGAAAACATTGAGGGAACTGCAAAGAGAATCGCAAGAAGAAACAGCCTGTTGAGAAAACTCACAACTACCACCTGGGGAGCCTCACCACAGGTACTGAGAATGTCTGCTTTGGCACTGTGCTACTATGTGTGAGAATGCCTTTTGGATGAGGACCCCACATGTAAGCCACATTGACATCCGATGAAGAGAATCAATGAGAATAATAACAGGATGTCTCAAGTCAACTTCAACTCAGTGGCTCCCAACACTGAGCGGCATTGCATCGCCAAGTCTTAGACAAGACGCTAATCAAAGGATACATGCAAGAATTGATGAAGCCACGGATAACACTCCTATACAAATAATCATAAAGGGAGCACCTTCAACAACAACCACTCAAATCAAGAAGACCTTTCCACTTAACAAAAATGGTAGACTTCAGAGTGAAAGAGAACTGGAGAGAAATGTGGAACAGGGAAACACCAAAAGGAGGATACATCATAAAAGATCCCACCAAAAGAATGTCTGCATTCCGAAATGCCAGGAAATACTGGGTTTCCTCAAATCGCATTAACAGGACATGGCAGAACTGCATCAAATATGTGCAGATGGAAAAGTGGCAACAGTGATGCCTGTGAAAGTGCCGGGCAGCTCCAGAGACCAGCAATCACAGCGTCCTCCACTGTCCAGTAACGAGAACTGTAGGTGGCTATGAAAAAGTTCTTCGGGCGGAGGAAGACTTCCCAAGATGGGTTGATGAAATGAATTTGGAGTTGCAGCCATACGCTACCACTACTCCTCTCTCTCTCTCTCTCTCTCTCTCTCTCTCTCTCTCTCTTGCTCCTCTCTTACTAACTCTCTCTCTCCCCTCGCTAACCAAATATCTCTCTCCCTTCCTCCTCTCTCAACCAACTCTCTCTCTCTCTCTCTCTCTCTCTCTCTCCTCTCTCTCTCTCTCTCTCTCTCTCTCTTCTCTCTTCTCTCTCACTAACTCTTTCTCTCTCACTCTCGCGTTCTCCTCTCTCACTAAATCTCTCTCACTCTTTCTCTTCTCTCTCTCTCTCTCTTTTTCTCCTTTCTAACTCTCTCTCTCTGCCTCCTCTCTCTCTCTCTCTCTCTCTATCTCTCTCTCTCTCTCTCTCTCTCTCTCTCTCTCTCTCTCTCTCTCTCTCTCTCTCTCTCTTTCCCTGTGATGAGATCTATGCATACGAGGTGAAAATTACATTTCAAAGCAATGATCAGGATTGCTTTCCTTAATCATCAAAATGCAGATTCAATCAAGTAATAGTTAGACTTATCAAGTTCATTGGTGGCCAAAGGAAAAAAAAAAAACGTCTCATAATCCAGAGCTTGACCCATCCCTTAAGTTGTGATGTCTTATCCTGTAATTGATACTGGCAGGTAGGGAATTTCAAGACTTGGATTAAGTGTTCCCCAATTGTCTTTCACCATCAATCTTGAACGTTAAAAGTCGAATTTTACAAGACTGTAACACAATATTGCATCAAAGTCATTGTAGAATCTCATACAATGTCACATTACGGTCTTCCAGTTGATCTAACTCTCATTTCCAACCCCATATTTTTCACAGCTCTAAGACCGTAAAGTCAGTCAAGGCCATTGAGCTCGCCATCGTAACCACGGTGGCATAATTCTATGCCTGCCCAAACGCCTTATTGCTAGATACGGTTTTTGGGCAGTCAACTTTACCTTTGCATTTCCACCTTTTCGTCAGGCGGTAAAACGGTAGTTACTGTTAAGGCTTTTGGGCAGTGGATGATAGGCACTGTTTAAAGAATCTTATAGCCGTATTTCAAGCTACGGCTTTTGGGCAGTCACATTATTTGTCTAAAAACGTTACGGTGTTCGGGTTTTAATTAATAAAAATTAATTAATATTTTTGCATATTTTTTTTTTGTAGAAATAAACCTTACTCCAAACCAAGTTGATTTATGTAAAAAACGAAAAATTGAAATTTTTGACGTTACGGCCTTTGCGCAGGCACCCCTCGATACAGCAGCAATAGACAATAGACCTACCATAATGGGGTACATTGAGGACAGAACAAAAAGAAAGTCACTCAAAAACACAATTACTATAGATAGTATTCGCTTAGCTAAGAAGCTCACAACATTGCTATCTGGAAGTATAACGAACCAACACACAAAACTATGTGTAACCTTAAACGTTTATAGTCTGGATAATACAGTTAAGTGAGAATTACTCAGAAACGTGGATGGCAAAAAACAATAACAAAGACCTGAGTGACGTCAACTTCATTTAATCTATAAATTTCCTTACCTTTGATTCTGAAGTCCTGAATTATGAAAGTAGTAGTAATGGTCTCCGTGCTTTTTGGGGCAACCATACTTAGGGTAATCCCACAACTGTGTAATTCTGTTGTAAAAGAAAAACAATTTATTAATAAATAATAATAATAATAATAATAATAATAATAATAATAATAATAATAATAATAATAATAATAATAATAATAATAATAATAATAATAATAGGGGTTATTAGTATAGTGCCCAATGCCATTGACAAAACAGCTCTAGGCGCATAAAATTGTAAAACATCCTTATAAACATAATTTGTGTACACACGCACACACATATTTATAATGTAAAGAACAGGATCACCAACAACAACAACAAAAACAACAATAATAATAAATTAAAAAGATTGAGTAATGCTCATGAAACTCATTGCATATAGCACAATGCGAGTTCACAAACAACCTCCATAAAAAAAAAACCCATGTTCATATCATTCATTTCTACAATAATAAAAGCATCTTTCAGCTTTATCATTTATTCCTTTTACAGGCAAGATTTAGATTTTCATTGTGACCAACATCATAATAAAATTAAATTAACTATGCCTTTTTCCGATATCGTCGCCTAAGCATTCCACGAAGAAATATAGATAACTCATCTAAAAAGATGTCTGATGTCAACAGGAATCACCCATGTTGTCCAAGTGAGCAAATTAGGGGTTAATAATCTTGCTCAAGGAAAAAAACGAAAGTGCCTGAAGCGGGGCTCGAACCGGGTCACAGTGCAATGCCTTAACCACTCGGCCACTTCGCCCACATCATAATATGTCACCAGTGTAAATGTTGCTGCTCGAAACTCGAAGAAATAAATAATAACGTGAAGTTGAATGTAAGATTAAATTTAATTACAAAAACAGATAAAATGAACGTTTCGGGTTTCCCCTTTATCAACAAAACAGGATGAATGAAACACCACAGATCTCATTCATCTGTGGTGTTTCATTCATCCTGTTTTGTTGATAAAGGGGAAACCCGAAACGTTCATTTGATCTGTTTTTGTAATTAAATTGAAGCTTATATTCAACTTCACGTTATTATTTATTAATATGCCACCATAATATTGTCCGCTATAAAGAATATAATAAATGTACCTTTCTTGAATCTTCTCCTTCACTGGACAGGCGTTTATGAAAGGCTTTGAGATGGCATTCTGGGCCTCTACAAACGCTTTGGTTTCTTCTGCATCAGGATCTTCCATCCATCGATAAGGATCTTTTACCTTACACAATGCAAGAAAGAAAGACAGGTCGTTTTTTTATTATAAAGACAAATTTGCACAAAATCCTGGGCTGGTTGTTATATCCTAACCCTTCATAGCCTATTTTAAACAACAATAATTGATGATGAGGAGGAGGAGGAGGAGGGTGATGATGATGATGATGATGATGATGATGAGTCTGATGAGTGAAAGTTGATGATAATAATAATAATAATAATAATAATAATAATAATAATAATAATAATAATAATAATAATAATAATAATAATGATGATGATAATAATAATGATTGAATAATTATAATAATGGTCAACATAAAATATAAAATAACCACATTCCGAAACTGAAAGTTGCATTATTCTGAAAAGTGCATCTCATTTACAAGCCTTTTTTCTTAAATTAATTCTATTTATTTTTAGGCATTTGTTACTTGAGTCTGCACCAGATTCTTGTCATTGTAAGTGAAAAAAAACTATGTAATTCCAAAATGTCGCAAGGAAAAGTCTTCCATGGGCATTGGTTAAGAAGTGAGGTCCCTGCTGCCATCTTGCTTTGTTTACACAATGGCCAGATTATCTAAAGTGTTCCAAGATTCCAAGACTAAAAATACTTTCTAACAAACAATAATGTAATCAAATATTAACTGCCATTTTGATGATTTAAAAAAAATGAATAAATAAATAAAAAGAAATAATGATAATAATATATTTTTAAAATCTTACCTTAAACCCGATACTACCAGTGAGACAGATGAAGAAGATTGTCAAAAAAGTCTTACCTCAATCCTGACGAAGGGGGAGGCCTTCCAAAAGCTCCTCCTACATCCCCAGTATTCTTGTTTTTTTTATAATGTTCTAGTAGGGGGTTTGGGAGGGGGGAAACTTTTTTTTTAAAAGTCTCCCCCCTCCCAAACCCACTGTCCATAGTAGAACATTATAAAAAAGGTTTGCCCCCTCCCAAACCCAAATGTGAGTAAAGAGTCTTTTCCAAGGACTCAACTATGCACCGAGCGAGGCTCAAACCAAGGACCTTCCGATTCTTTATACATTGCTTTATACATGAGCCTCGCTCGGCGCATAGTTGAGTCCTTGGAAAAGACTTTACTGACATTCTCTCACCGTATTGAGGTGTAAAATGGGGGAGGCCTTCCGAAAGCTCCTACATCCCCAGTATTCTTGTTAGGGGGTTTGGGAGGGGGGAATTTTTTTTTTTATAATGTTCTACTAGGGGCAGGGGGTTTGGGAGGGGGGAGACTTTTTTTTAAAGTTTCCCCCTTCCCCCCCCCCCTCCCAAACCCCCTACTAGAACATTATTTAAAAAAAAAAACAAAAAAAAAAACAAGAATACTGGGGATGTATCTAGTTGTAGGAGGAGCTTTCGGAAGGCCTCCCCCTTGACTCTTGTCCCGTCCTACAATGAGTGTTGCTGTTGGCCAGGGACCCCTTGTAAAGCGCTTTGAGCACGTTTAGTGGATATTGCGCTGAATAAAAACTCTTTTTTTTTTTTAATTGACAATGATGACAAAGCAAACGGTTAAAATTAAAAATCAAAAGAGTAAGAAGAAGAAGTAGACAAGACAGCTTTTTTTACTTATTTATTAGACTTTTCCAACTTCTTACTACAAAATCTACTCACCTCCGTTCCAAAGTAATCATCTGAAACACTTTGGTCTCTGCGTGGGGTGGGATAATCAAATTTTGACATGGCTGGAATATGTATATCTTCGGTTAGGTGAAAATAGCACTTTGTTAATAAAAAGCCGGCAATCAGTGAAGCCAAGCAGACGACAACGCTGGTTGTTGTCACAGCTGCGGTATTCTCCATGAACGGCAGGAAGTGCGTTTTCCGACATTAAAACCACAGCTGATATTTTATATTATTGAGAGTCGTTAGCGACAGCCCCACAGTTTCGTCGCGTAACTTGGATACTTTCCTTTTTTTTTTTGAAGGAAAATCATAAAACCACACCAACTCATGTGCATAAGACACAGCGCTTCGATGCTTCGATGGCACTCCCGTGTGTTTCCGTATTTGTCACAAATCAGGGAAAATGATTTTTGCACATTTGCAAGTCTGATACTGGAATAATACTGATAACCCAAATTGTTATGGGCCACCGTGAACTACGTGAAAGCTTGTTGTTATCGGCCCATCGCTGAAGGAAGGCAATATTTTCACTGTAGCAATTGAAACAATTGTTGAAATGGAAATACATGTACTCTCAAACTGTCCAATTCAACCGGGTTATCAGACCAGCACATATGCTCACAAATGTGAATCCGGTCGGTCGTAAAAAAAAAAAAAAACACCACAAAAATTTTGAAAAACAAGATTTATGGATCTCACCGAATCTGAGTTCTACAATGTTTTGTTTGGGTTCTTTTCCCTAGGTTTTTTTTATTATTGGGGGGACGGGGGGCGGGGGTGGGTTTGTTTTTGTTTTTCTTGGGGTGGGGGGGGGGTTGTTTTGTTTTGTTTTGTTTTTCTTTTGTTTTTACTTCTTTTTTTTTTTTTTTTTTTGTTGTTGTTGATTTTGTTGTGATTTTTTTGCTTTGTATGTTTTTCTTTGCTTTTTATTTTTGTGTTTATTTCTATTTTGTGAGTTTGGGGAGCGGATATTTTTAACCCTTTCAGAGAGAGAGAGAGAGAGAGAGAGGGGGGGGGGGGTCCTTGTTTTCTAAGATTTATATCATACAAATTAAACTTGTTCTGTGATGATGACGGTGGTGGTGGTGGTGCCGATGATGATGATAATATTAATTAATATATAAAATAATAATAAAAAATATAATAATAATAATATAATAATAATAATATAATAATAATAATAATAATAATAATAATAATATTATAATAATAATAATAATTAAAATAATAATTAATAATAGATAATAATAATAATAATAGAATAATATAATAATAATAATAATAATATAATAATAATAATAATAATATATGATAATATATTATAATATAATATATAATATAATAATATAGATAATAATAAATAATAATAATATAAATAATAATAATAATAATAATAATAATAATAAATAATATAAAATAATATATAATATATATAATATTATTATTATTATTATTATTATTATTATATTATTATTATCATTATAATCATAGGAATCAAACGATTCAAGTAAGGGGAAGTAGATGTGCGGAGAGAGAGAGAGAGAGAGAGAGAGAGAGAGAGAGAGAGAGAGAGAGAGAGAGAGAGAGAGAGAGAGAGAGAGAGAGAGCGATCGAAAGAACAGATGACAAGTAGTTGTGAGCAATGCCATGGATGCCCTTGAAACAGTAATAGGCAGCAGCCTCTTTTGGTTTTCACACTACTATGTTATGACGATCGACCCAATCAGCAAAGTCTGGTCCGCACCCGTGCACCATCGCAAACCCGCCGGGTAGCATCGTCACAACATACCGTTCGACTAGATGCTCTGCTGTCGCGGGTTCTTGCCCACAGCGGGTACATGTTGGACTGGTAGAAAGACCCCACCGATGAAGCGCACTTGCCGTTAGAAGTTTGTAAGCAATCAGCTTCTCCACGGGAAGCCAATGCAACGACTGCAAGACTGGAGTCATGTGATCTGACTGGCTTCTTTGATTTGGTAACTATAGATAGTATGCGCTTGGCTAAGAAGCTCATAACATTGCCATCCGGAAGAATAACGGACCAACACACAAAACTGTGTGTATCCATGAGCGTTTATAGTCAGGTTAATACAGTTCAGTGAGCATTACTCATAAAAGCGGATGGCAGAAAACAATAACAAAGGCCTGAGTGACGTCATCTTCGAACTATCTATACAAACAGCTTTATTGTGGAGTAGCTGCAGCCTTGCAATCGAGCTTTTTGGCAACCCGTCGAGGAGGGAGTTGCAATAGTCAAGTTCTACGACATGTTACCTGTTGCTGTTGGACAGGGACCCCTTGTAAAGCGCTTTGAGCACGTTTAGTGGATAATATTTCAAACTGGTTCGATTGTAACAGAGACCTAGCGTCAGAAATAAAGCGGCCTGTACTGAATACTTTTATGATTTTGAATGACTTGTATTTAATTTGCGATTTTATGATTATAAAAATACTATTGTTGTCGTGTATCCGCTGGCACAACACTATCTCATCATTGATTTCGAGTTTATTTCAACGAAATGGCTATTCGGTACCAGGTACTGAATAGTGCTGGCCTTATTTAAAATGTCATAATATCAACTTTAATCAATGCATTAAACATCAAGCTATGAAGTAATATTATATTATATTAAAATACCATAATAGTATACCAGTAGGTGTTATTATTGTTGTGGTCATTGTTGCTATTATTATTTTATTATTATTACTATTATTATTGTTATGATTATTATTAACATCATCATCATCATCATCATCATCATCATCATCATCCCTCATCATCACCATCACCATTATTATTATTATTATTATTATTATTATTATTATTATTATTATTATTATTATTATTATTATTATTATTATTGATTATTTATTATTATTATTATTATTACTATTATTATTATTATTATTATTATATTATTATTATTATTATTATTATTATTATTATTATTATTATTATTATTATTATTATTATTATTATTATTATTAATATTAATATTATCATTATCATTAATTTGTTGTATTTCAGTTTGGCGGAGTAAAATATTGACCCGATCTAGCGTCAAATGAATTGTAGCAACACGCAAAATTGTGTGTAACCTTAAACGTTTTTAGTCAGTCAGAGAGACTTTAATGAAAACTAATCACCCAGTCGGCTGTGTAAAAACAAGAACGGAGAGGAGAATGAATTCAAGTTCATTCATTCTATGATGCTACTCAAAGCATTCATAGTTGAACGGACTTTTCAATATTATAGTTTGGTTTTCTTGTTTATTTTGGGACAAATATCATTGCACTAAAATTTGAAGACATAAAAAGAAATTTACCAAAGTTGTCTAGTTTGTGTTTTTGGGTTCTTTAAAGAAAAGAAAGAGAAAAAATATGAAATAGAATTAAATAAAGGTCTTGATGAATGAATAAATAAATGAGGAATAACTAAACGAAAAAGTAACAAAAGAAATGATAATTCGATAAAGTAATGTTGTAAAAAGAAATAAATAAAACGCAATTTCAAACAGAAAGGGCAGAGAGAAGTGAAGATAGAAAGTACATGAAACACGAATACCGATTAAACAGCAGAGAGAAAAAATATAAAAATAAAATGAGGAACGAAATGAATGAGAAGGACAAAAAGAAGTCTACAACACGTGGTTCCATGGTCACATCCAAGTATGCGGTGTTGTGACTCGGTGATCGACGAGAACGTATTTCAACATGAAATGCGAGAACCATCATATCTGTACATTTATACGGACTATCATTAAAATAACAAACAGCATATTGGGATGTATAGATAGTATGCAGATACGTCACTCAGTCTTTGTATGTTTTGCCATCGCGATATGTATGTCACTAACTGTATTACCGATTAAGTTCATGGTACACACAGTTTTGTGTTTGTCTTATACTCGGAGGGCATGTTTAGCTTCTTAGCCAAGTGCATACTATCTATAGATAGTTCGAAGTTGAAGTCACTCAGGTCTTTGTTATTGATTTTGCCATCCGCGTTTATGAGTAATTCTCACTAATATGTATTTACCAGACTATAGATAGTATGCAGATGACGTCACTCAGGCCTTTGTTATTGTTTTTGCCATCCGCGTTTGTGAGTTGTTCTCACTAAACTGTATTAACCAGACTATAAAAGTTCATGGTTACACAGAGTTTGTGTGGTGGTCCGTTATACTTCCAGATGTCAATGTTGTGAACTCCTTGGCCAACCGCATTCTATCTATAAACGTTCATGTTTACACACAGTTTTGTGTGTTGGAAAGTTATACATACTTCCGGGTGGCAATGTTATGAGTTTCTTAGCCAAGCGCATATTATCTATAGATAGATAGATAGAGAGCAGGGGTGAGATTGACCGGTCACAAAAAAAGGAGGAAATTTTTTCATCGTGAAGATCATGACATATCAATGCGACCATAACCTATAAATTTGAATTTCACTAAAATTTACTGAGATGCGATCCAAAATTTGTCTCGCAGCAATTTCTGACACAACTCGGAGACTGCCAGAACCTGTGTGTCCTCTATTATTATTTGACCCCTTTTTAGTCTTTACACAACCTGCACAGTTTACACATATTATTTTTTTTTTTATCATTTGAGTACTTTTGGATTGTCTATTACATTTTCTGTTGCAAAACATGTCATAGTCAATGACAGTTAGTTGATTCCGCTTTTTGATCTCAAATTCAGCTTTTTATGTATTCTGATTCCTCTTTGGGGCTATTGGGGATAAGAAAGAGCCCCTGATGACCACTACCGGGACCTCTACTTCTTTGGTCAATTCAACGCGACCAAGCAACGTCAGCGAAAAGCGCGACATGAAGGGCCATACTTATTCTAGATTGGCTTGCTTTGTTCATATGCATTTTTGCTCATTTTGGTTACACTCCGGTTAAGTTGATTTTCGGTTAAGTCAATTTTTGTCACGGTTCCCCTGGGCATCGTCTTATCCGGAGTCTACTGTAATTACAACATTTGGTGGTTGTAGTCGGGATGATGATGTGGTGGTGGTTGTAGTAATAGCAGTGGTAGGGATGATGTGGTAGTGATTGTAGTATATAGTAGTATGGATGATTGTGTGGTGGTGGTTGTAGTAGCTGTGGAAGGAATGATGATATGGTGGTAGTTGTAGAAGTAGTGGTGGTAGGGATAATGTTGTGGTGGTTGTAGTAGTGGTGGTGGTAGGGATGATGGTGGTAGGGATGATGGTGTGGTGGTGGTTGTAGTAGTAGTGGTGGTAGGGATGGTGGTGGTAGGGATGATGGTGTGGTGGTGGTTGTAGTAGTAGTGGTGGTAGGAATGATGATGTGGTGGTAGTTGTGGTAGTGGTGCCAGGGATGATGGTGTGGTGGTGGTAGGGGTGATGTGGTAGTGGTGGTAGGGATGATGATGTGGTGGTGATTGTAGTAGTAGTGATGTTAGAGATGATGTGATGGTGGAGGTAGTCGTAGTGGTGGTGGGGATGATGATATGGTGGTGGTTGTAGTTGTAGTGGTGGTAGGGATGATGTGGTGCTATTTGTAGTACACTGTAGTAGTGGTGGTAGGGATGATGATGTGGTGGTGATTGTAATATTAGTGGTGGTAGAGATGTTGATGTAGTGGTTTTGGTGAGTGTTTTTTTATTCAGTGGTGATAATAGCAATTTGTCAAAAAGGAGGAAAATTTCTCGGCCTATCGATCAAACACAAGCAAAGAAACCTAGTAGTAGTTATTCAGCTTATAAATACAACCCAAGAATCTCTCAAATTTAAAGCCATAGTCAAAAGGTAAAAAGAAAAAAGATTAAACTAAGCCAATCACCATTGCTGTATTCTAATATATTATCTCCATATACCAGATGATTTAATGGATGGTTGCGAAAGAAAGAAAGAGAGAGAGAGAGAGAGAGAGAGAGAGAGAGAGAGAGAGAGAGAGGAGGAGGAGAGACTTCTCTACCAGAATATGTATTGACCTTTTGAATTCTATATCAAAATTAAAAAAAAAAAGAGAAAGAAAGAAAGAGAAAGGGAGGAGGGGGGGGGGAGAGGAGAGAGAGAGAGAGAGAGAGAGAGAGAGAGAGAGAGAGAGAGAGAGAGATTAAAAAGGCAACAGGTACCTACAACAGAGAAAAAAACCCAGACCCATTTGTCCCTCCCCTTCCCCTTCAACCATCAACTAATCAAAGAACACTACTGGTCGTCTGTGTCTATTGTGACATCTGGTGCCATACTGTCTGGCCCAACGTCATAAAAACGGGACTGTCATCAAATTTCACAGGTGTCAAAATATGACATAAGACATAATGGTGATTTTGTGGTTTTTAGGAAAATGTTTGACACGGCAAATTTGAAAAAGGAGGAAATGTGATGGGATGGGCGGAGATAAACTACCATTTAGGCGGAAATCCGCCTTTAGGCGGAAGATTCTCAGCCCTGAGAGAGAGAGAGAGAGAGAGAGAGAGAGAGAGAGAGAGAGAGAGAGAGAGAGAGAGGGAGGTGGAGGAGAGATGACAAGGGCCTTAATTCCAAAGATTTGAAGAACATACAAATCATTGTATTATTACGGATTATTGCCCCTGAAAATCACCAATCTGAAAAGACAACAACTTAAATTATTGATGCTGGATTAAAATATTACTAAAAAAAAAAAAAGATAACTAAACGAATAAGTGACAAAATGAATGAATGTACAAAAAAAAAAAAAAAGAAATGATAATTCGATAAACTATTATTACTAAAAGAAATAAATAAAACGGAAAACCAAACAGAAAGGGCAGAGGGGAGTGAAAATGCAAAGGGCATGAAAAACGAATACCGATCAAACACAAGGGAAATAAAATGAAAATAAAAACTGAAATGAAATGACTGAGAAGGACAAAAAAAAAAAAAAGTCTACAACACGTGGTGTTCCCAGGCGGTCACCCATGCAAGTACTGACCACGCCCGATGTTGCTTGACTTCGGTGATCGGACGAGAACCGGTATTTTCAACATGGAATGACCGTAGACATATATTGTATTGTTATCATTAAAACTATCATAATATTATTATCGATATTGTTCTGTAAATTAAATTTGTATTGGGCAAATCATTGATCCTTCTGTTTTGTCGCTTCTGTGTTAATCGTTTTCGTGTAAGGTTCCTTTTCTGCGAAATACTGAGGGCTGGAAATAATACTTTGTATGTTTGTTTCGCTTATTATTATAGTGATAGCAGAGAGCGTAGAATAACGAGAGACTTTACGAGGTCGCGCAAGGCGTATCGAGCCTCGTGTGTAGCAACCAAAAGAAGTCAGGTAAACATTTTATCATCATGGCGGCGAATATGAAAGAAGCAAAGAATACGCATTGTCGTTGGTGTTCTGCCCCAAACTGTAGCAACTCCAAGAATAAAAGGCCTGATTTGTCATTCTTGCGCTTTCCATCGGACCCCAAAATGTGAGTAAATCACTATCTTATAAGCTCTTTGTTTGGTTTTTAAAAGGCTATACTATGAATGTGTTAAGGTAATAGATACTAATGTGTGTAGTATGCGTGAGGGTATATAATATGCCACAATGTTGTTGTTTCGATCCCACGTATTTATGAGTTACTTAAAACTCTTACTAGTGCCAGACGTATGAATCTACTTGTTTGATTTATCTGGTGAGGTGCCCGTAAAGAGTATTGTGTTTATGGCAGCTTTGGTAACTACGTTACATATATATACAGTCCTCTTTGGCTACACACAACCGCTACAATTGCCCCACCAGTTATAACAATAAGCCGGTGGGTCTTGTGTGTGTTTTTTTTTTTTTTTTTTTTTTTTTTTTTTTTTTTTTTTTTTTTTGTGTGTGTGTGTGTGTTTGTGCGCGCGCGCGCGTGTGTGTGTGTGTATGTATGCATGTGTGTGTGTGTGTGTTTGTTTGGGTTGATTTTCTATTTCTTCTACTGCACCTTAATCTACCATCCTAAACTCCATCAAATACCCTTACTGCTGTAAAAATTAACGATGCAAAACGACCATTCAACGCCACAGCGGGTATCCTGAGATGGCGTTATAAGTGGATCAGTATCATTCAATTTTAGTGAATAAATGCGCCTCCTTTTGTTATAGAGCGTTGTGATTTTAGATGAAGCTCATTAACTTAGGCATGATCTACATTGTAACTGTACACAGCCGTGTGAAATAGGCATGTTTGCTTTTTTAAATTCTTTCTACAGTAGCAGGCAGTGGCTCATCAATTGCCGTAGGAAAGATCTGGAGAATAAAACACCAGAATACCTTCACATCAACTGCTTCATTTGCTCTGAGCACTTTGAACCTTGCTGTTTCAGCAAAACGGCAGTGAAACGTACGGTCATTCTCAGGACTGCTGTGCCAACCATCTTCAACATTCCAAATCCTCCTCCTAAGCTTACTCCATCACGACCACCCCCTAAAAAGCGTAAAATTGATGATTCTGCAGAATTACCACCAGAGAAACCATTTACCTCACCTACGACCTCTCAATGTCATCCAGTGACGGATGTATCCGAGACGAAAGAGGAACGTCAAAGAAAAGACAGACTGAAGAAGAAGCTCTGTGCTCAAAGGTCAAAGAACTGGAGACTACAGAGGAAACTCTCCAAAATGACAGAGAGTTCCCCTCATCAGCCAAACTCCTGTGCGGCAACTAGCTCTAGTGCAGAACCAAGTTCCGAGCAACAACATGGAACTGAATCGAACAGCCTACAGGCTTCATTTGAAAGTGTTGAACAAACCCTTCGTCTTTATTTACCTCCCCAAGCCGTTTCCTTCATCGTGTCCCAGGTTAGAGTTGGACAACTTCCAAAGAAATCCAGACGATGGAGTTTCCAGGATAAATCATTTGCACTCTCTCTTTTTCACGCTAGTAAAAAGGCTTACAGTCTCTTGCAACGGCTTTTTCAGTTACCATCTCCGTCTACACTTGCCTTGGCCATGAAGAATGTACAGATTGAACCTGGACTCTGCCCGAACATGCTCAACCTGTTCCAGATAAAAGTGGAAGCAATGTCACCAGTGGAACGATCTTGTGCCATTGTTTATGATGAAATGGCCATTAAGTCCGATCTGTCGTATGATCCTTCTAGAGATCTTGTGGAGGGATTTGAGGACTATGGATTGTTGCTAGGAAGATCAAGAAAACCAGCCACCCATGCTCTTGTCTTCATGGTGAAAGGACTTAGCACGAAATGGAAGCAACCATTTTCCTATGTGTTATCTAATGGACCAGTGAAGGCTGACATGCTTCTTCTTGTTCTTGTAGAAGTGGTGAAAAAAGTGATAAATCTAGGTCTCCATCCTAAAGCAATGATATGCGACCAAGGATCAAACAACCGGTCAGCATTACAACAGCTAGGAGTCTCTCAAAGCCGACCCTTTGTCATTATTGAACATCACAAGGTCTACGTTCTTTATGACCCACCACATCTGCTGAAAAGCATTAGAAATAACCTGCGGAACTCAGGATTTAGGGTGGCTGGAGACACCATTTCATGGGATTACATCCGGCAATTCTATGAAATGGATTCTTCAAAGCCCATCAGATTAGCGCCTAAACTGACAAGCCGTCACATCAACATGCCAGTTTTTGCTAACCTTAGGGTGAGTCTAGCAGCACAAGTCCTGAGTCATACAGTCGCTGCTGGTATAGCCACTATGGTCTTTCATTCTTCTCTTCCACAAGAGGCATTGCCAACTGCTCATTTCATTGAGAACTTTGATCAGTTGTTCAACGCTTTCAACAGCAGATCACTGAGAAGCAAAGGGACAATGAACAATGCGATGTCGGCACATTCCAAGCACGTGACTTTCTTGGAGCAGACAAAAATCTGGTTGGAAGGCGTCAAACCCCTGAACAAGACAGGTAGTCTGCCATGCCTGGAAGGATGGAAGCTGTCAATCGAAGCCTTGCTCCAACTCTGGCAACACCTGCGAGATTACTGTGGGTTCAAGTTTCTTCTGACAAGTCGCCTGAACCAAGACTGTTTGGAAAACCTTTTCTCCATCATCAGGGCAAAGGGTGGACACCGAGTAAATCCAACTTCTAGGGAATTCCGCCTGGCTCTGCGCCAGACAATGGTTGATGCTGTTCTCGTCCCGGGGAGCAACAAAACTGCAAGGATGACATCGATACCTTCTTGTTCAGTTTTGAAAATATGGCATCAATGGGAGCCCAAAGCACCGTCAGAACACGACTACAGCAAGATGTTCCTCTTCCACTTCAGCAAGTAATGAGAGCCGCTCCTCCCATGCTCACGACAACCGAGACCAACGTTCTGAATTACATTGGAGGTTACGTTGGGATGAAGTTGAGAGCCAAAAAAAATCTTCTGTGTGAAAATTGTAAAGAGGATTTAATACAAGCACGGAGCACTCAAGACCCATCGCATACGTTTATCTGCAAGAAAAATTTTACCACGGAAAACGAGGGATTGTGTGCGCCATCGCATAAATTAATGTATATTCTGACGGCTGCAGAACATGCATTTCGATGCTACATTGACCCCTACTTGTACAAGAGAGGATTAAGAATGTACCTGATTAGGAAAGTGATGGAGGCAACATTAGAAACAGGATTGGAATGCAAAAAGGCCGTGAAGCAGTGTGATATTCACTTCCTCGTCATCAACCTTTTCGTCAATGTGCGCCTTCATCACCATGTGAGATGCAAGGCAAGTCAAGAACAGACCTCCAAATCCAATAAGTCTATTGAAAGGAAAGCGGCCACCTTTCAGAATAAGTAGGAAGGGCAAGCATGCATTGGGTAAGCTTCATACTCACTTCCATAGACTTTGTTATCAACCACCCCCACATCACCAAAATCATCCCCCTCTCTCTCTCTCTCTCTCTCTCTCTCTCTCTCTCTCTCTCTCTCTCACACACACACACACACACACACACAAACATACAAACACACTCCACCTCTTTAGTGTTATATGAATTATATTCGCTCAGAGAAGATGCGAGATTCCTCATAGCCATGCATGATAGAAAACTAAAGCAAATCCATATTATCTACGCTCTCTGGTGATAGAATCATCATTTTATTTTCACCGGTGCATCATTAGAAAAATAGAAGACCTTAATGTAGTCTGATGTCACGCCACCCGGCAACGGCGGCCATCTTGGTTCTAAACAACGAAAATCATTATTTTTATTCTTCATGCTGGCTAGAACTTTTCATATGTCTTGTGATCAGAATGTGTAAAAGTCAAAACATGATCAAATTTATGGGTTTTTTTTCCTCTGGATACGCTTTTATGCTCGCCGGGGAAATATTGCATACGGCGTCCGCCATTGTTCCGATAGTTTAGAGCCAGTGTTACTAAGTTACCATGCGTCATAAGGAAGCAAGTGACGTTATGACTGTTGAAGAGTATTAAAAACAGTGAGAGTGAGAATCTCAACAAAACTGGAGGATTTGTCCCTCGCCAATTTTTCACTCGTGGCACCGGTCGTCAGCTGCAGGCTGATTTACGGCTCCCCCTCTCTCTCTCAACTCTCCTCTCGCGGGCAGTGCCGGGTAAAATCTATCGAACTCAATTGTGACGATTACCTAATACTCGATTATTGTCCGATTTCAAAACATTTATAAACTTTTAAAATTCAAATAGACTCAAAAATATTTTTTAAAACTCAAATAAGCGACCTAACGGAGTTACGTCTTTTTTCAGTATAGACTACACATGTCAAAGCAATTGTGTCAACAAAATATGACGGTGTAAAAAAAAAAAAAAAAAGAACGAATACAGAACCGAAGAACCTATTTGGATATCCGCCCTACTGTTGCTTTTGATGTCATCATCTGCTTGAAGCCGCCGCCGGCGATCGAGGGTGAAGGTTACGAGGAAGTGTGTTGATTTGTGACCGTATAAATAAAGGCAGAGATTCTTAATTTCAGAATGACTTCAGATTCGTCAGTGAAAAGTATACTCAAAGACACAATGGTTGGCTTCATCGGCGGAGGAAAAATGGCCCAGGCCATGGCCAAAGGATTTATCTCGTCTGGTGAGTCAATCAGCTGATTGTGTGTAGGGTACCTCGTGTTTCCTTTATAACTTTCTATTCATTTGTTTATATAATAGAGTAGACTGGAATGTTTATATAATTATATAATATTGTGTGGAATGTTTATTATATAATAATGCGGAATGATTAATTATGATGTTGTCGTTTTGTTGTTGTTGTTGGTTGTGGTGGTTGCTGTTGTTGTCTGTTGATGTTGTCGTCTTGTTGTTGGTGGTGGTGACGGTGGTGGTTATTGTTGTGTGTGTGTGTGTGTGTGTGTTTGTGTGATTTTCTAGTGATGCTACAACACTCCCGTTTAGATCTATGCCTATAGCCATAGATTCTCGTTTGGATTCCCGAAATTGAAATAGAGTTGATGATGGATGATTATTATGATTGCTAGAAAAAGGGTTCTTTCCATTTATTCCAACATTTTTTGAATCTGGTGCAAAGAGTACCTGGACGGGTCAAGCTTTGTCCCTGTCGAAAAAACAACACCGTACTGTTTTCATCTTTCTGTCTACATGTTTAATGTTTAATTTTTCTAAAATTAATGTTAGCATTGCATGATGATGATGAAAGTAAATACCACTCACCCATCCCCCTCATTATTATACATCAGCAATCACTATCACCGAACTCCTCCTCCTCCTCCTACTACTCCTCCTACTACTACTACTACTACTACTACTACTAACACTACTACTACTACTACTACTACTACTACTACTACTAACACTACTACTGCTACTACTACTACCTCTATACTTCTACAAATATTACTACTATTATTACAACCGCCACCACCACTATTAACACTAATACCACTACTGCCGATATCGTCACACCACTATAGACTATATTGATTACCACCACCCTCATCATCATCATCTTCGTCATCATCATCATCATCATCATCATTGATACTTCAATATGAAACGAAAGCATGCCCGATATCGAGTGTCAGATTATTCTTGTGTATCTAGAGTTCCCCTTTATTTTATTTTCATTATTTTTTTTAATGAACGTTAATGACGGAAGTCATGGAGTTGGCATAAACTGTCAAGTTGATTAAAAAAAAAAGATTCTTGGTCATATAAGTTTTTGGACATTTATCGTCGGTATATTAAATATCTCTCTCTCTCTCTCTCTCTCTCTCTCTCTCTCTCCCTCTCTCCTCTCTCTCTCCTCTCCTCTCTCTCTCCCTCCCTACCTCCCTCTCTC
This sequence comes from Berghia stephanieae, assembly GCF_034508935.2. Taxonomy (NCBI): domain Eukaryota; kingdom Metazoa; phylum Mollusca; class Gastropoda; order Nudibranchia; family Aeolidiidae; genus Berghia; species Berghia stephanieae. The sequence continues at coordinate 36,997,958 of NC_088370.1, read as the reverse complement.
TCTCCGTCCTCAGTCTGTCTTAGTATCTCAAAACCCGAGCCTTTTTGACAAGTTTGGGGTTGTTTTGATACATCCATATATTCTGGCCAATGATGATGATGATAATATAATTTATATATATTTATTTATTTTATTTGTCTATATTCTCCACTGGCTCGTTAATTTCATATCTCTCAATGATTTGGGAATGAAATATTGAATGGTCGGATTTGGATATTTATAGATCACTGGGTCATATTTCAAAATGAGACTTCACAGCATCTCTCTAAAAACATTTGTTGGGATGGCGTGCAACACACCATTAAAGATAATTTACATAAAGTATATACAGATTTATGGAAATTAAACTGATATGATGAAAACTAATAATTTAAATTACCACACTCCTGTTATTACTAATACTACTATTTCTACTACTACTACCACACTCCTGTTATTACTAATACTACTATTTCTACTACTACTTCTACTGCTACTACTACTACTACTACTACTACTACTGCTGCTGCTGCTACGACTACTACTACTACTACTACTACTGCTGCTGCTGCTACGACTACTACTGCTGCTGCTGTAGCTGCTACTACTACCACTATTATCACTACTACTACAACTACCATCATAGTCTCTGCAGTTTTATCTGAATATTGCTTCTCCTCCTCTTCCTTTTTCTTCTTCTTCTTCTTCTTCTTCTTCTTCTTCTTCTTCTTCTTCTTCTTCTTCTTCTTCTTCCTTTCTACATTTTAAAGTACTTTCCGCCATATCTATAGACCCAGCAACCCAATTAACACGTTTGTACGCGTGTGTTAATACATAGTTCCACTTTTTATGTCTCATATTCTCTTTATAACCGCATCATAAAGTCTACTATTATTACTATTACTACGACGGCCACTGTACCTAATTATTTGTGTCTGTTATCGATTCCTGTGAGATGCGTCACGACCCGATCACGCACTAGCCACGGAATCCGACGTGCTAAAATAGAACACCTCATCTCTCTCCCCCACACACACACCCACACGTCCGGCCAGTCAGACTCTTCTTGCTCACGATTGCATCAGGTCAAAGGAATTTTTCAGTTTCAAAATACTCCTAATAGGTTAAAGTGCGGATGACGTCACAAGGCTACTTTTATTTTTTTTTTTCATCATATTTTTGTCCCTTTCTTTTCTCTTGCCAGCAAATTATAATGGATGTCGAAATTTTATTTAATAAAATTTTAATAATAATTTTGATTCGAAAAGGTTATGTCATGTGTTCTATCTCTTCATTCATTATACATTGTATGAATGAGTATTATAAGATAAAAGCTATAATCAAGTAAGATATGTTTTATATGTTTTCTAATGTATACATGGGTGCCAGTTTTCCGGTTCATACCGGAATTCCGGTTTCGCGGTATCTCGAAGTCAAATACCTTCGGTTTCAGTGTTTTGAGTAACATAACCTAATAGCATAAAAACGGTGATGAAATAATAAGAGTAACGTTTAGGCCCCATTTTCAGTAGGAACATTTTCAGGTTTGGCAAAGTGTCGAGATTTAAGTTTCAGGTTTCAGCAATTCTTCCTGCTGGCACCCATGAATGTATACGAGTTTTAAAAATATTTTGCGGCGCTGCTCTGCGCACGATACATACATACGTAATACGCTTCAACAGTCGTAACGTCTCTTCCTTCCTAATGACGCATGGTAACTTAGTAACACTGGCTCTAAACTATCGGAACAATGGCGGACGCCCGTATGAAATATTTCTTCGGCGAGCATAAAAGCGTATCCAGAGGGGAAAACCCATAAATTTGATCATGTTTTGACTTTTACACATTCTGATCAAAAGGCATATGAAAAGTTCTAGCCAGCATGAAGAATAAAAAGTAATGATTTTCTTTGTTTAGAACCAAGATGGCCGCCGCTGCTGGCGGCGTGACATCAGACTATTGAATCCAATTGTCAACGTCACTCTAAATTATCATTGGTTGAAATCACTCGGCGCATTAAAAAAAAACAACAAACAGACAAACAGACAAACCCTTTAATTGATTTCTTTCTTTTTTTTTTTTTTTTTAACGTTGGCTGAGTGAAATTATTAGTTCGAGGAAACCGTGTTCGAGATAGCATTAGTTTGAGGAAGGAATGTAATGATGACAAAGAATAATAAGGAAAAACAGCTTGATATTCGAAGTACATAGTACGAGGAGACTGGGTATTCGAGGTAACCGTGCTGATTATTTCCCTTACTTAGTGATCCGTTTTCAGAATATAAATAGAACGAAGTTGACGGCACTCGGGCCTTTGTTATTGCTTTTTGCCATACGCGTTTGTGAGTAATTCTCACTAAACACTATTAACCAGACTATAGATAGTATGCGCTTGGCTAAGAAGCTCATAACATTGCCATCCGGAAGTATAACGGACCAACACACAAAACTGTGTGTATCCATGAACGTTTATAGTCGGATTAATACAGTTCAGTGAGCAATACTCATAAATGCGGATGGCAAAAAACAATAACAAAGACATGAGTGACGTCATCTTCGAACTATCTATAGATAGTTCGAAGATCACGTCATTCAGGTCTTTGTAATTGTTTTTTTTTTTAATTAATTTTTTTTTTTCCATCCGCGTTTATGAGTAATTCTCACTGCACCATTTTGATCTGACAATAAAAGTTCATGGTTACACATGGTTTTGTTTGTTGGTCCGTTATACTTCCGGATGGCAATGTTGTGATCTTCTTAGCCAAACGCACACTATCTATAATTTCCTCCGCGAATTGCACCACCAGTTGAAATAATTTATGTGAACGAATTCGCTGACTCGAAGGAAACGTGTGCTGGCTGTCTGGGGTAGAACAGCTGTTCTTTGTTGATATTTTGAAGCGGGGGTCAAAACTCGGCCTGCGCATGCGTACACACTGTTGCTAAGGCTTGCATCATCTCTCTCTCTCTCTCTCTCTCTCTCTCTCTCTCTCTCTCTCTCTCTCTCTCTCTCTCGCTTTACCCCCGCCTGTCCCTGTCCATGTTTTTGTACCTGTGTGTTTTCGGAAGCATATTATTGGTTTTGAAGCACTTTTTCATTTTCTTTTCTCTTTCGATCAAACCCGTTACAAAGAAACTATGAAGTTTATTTTTGTTGCCTATTTTTCTCTGACTGTACATGATGATGCAATTCACGAAAACCCCCCGATTTGTTAAGCTTTTTCTTTATTTGTGAATTTTTAATGCACTGTCCTGTGTTTTTGTTTTAAAAAAATTCCTCTTAGCGTAACCGACTTGCAGATGTCGAGTATAATCTGTTGGCTAAGTGACTCAGTGTATTAATTTGTTTGCTGTAAAATTTAATTTGTTTGTTGTTTTTTTTTTTGCCTGTGGTTTGTTTGTTTGTTTGTTTGTTTTTTTTGTTTGTTTTTTTTTTTTTTTTTACATTTACCACAGACGATATGGGTTTTATTCTAGTTAATGTATCCACTTGCATGTGGATTGCATCAGTCTTCTTATCGACCCCCCCTTTCCACCTCCACCGCCACACCTCCCAACCTTTTGCTCATGCCCCCCCCCCCACCCCACCTCCCATGATTTCTTCTTCATTCCCACCCCACACCCCTTCTCACATAATCTCTCCCTTTCATTAAACCTTCCATCTCTTTCTTTCTTTCTTTCTCCACTCCTATTTTCTTTTTCTCTCTCTGTTCGGGTTTGGTGGCATTCTGTTGATTGTGCGGCTCTGTGGTCTAGTGGTATGACACTCGCTTTTGGGTCGGAAGGTCCTGGGTTCGAGCCTCGCTCGGTGCATAGTTGAGTCCTTGGAAAAGGCTCTTTACTCACATTCTCTCACCGTACTCAGGTGTAGAATGAGTACATGATCGTTAACAGCGTTGTCTCTGTCCGAAAAATTATAATATCGCCTTACAGTAGTAGTAGTAATAGTAGTAGTAGTAGTAGTAGTAGTAGTAGTAGTAGTAGTAGTAGTAGTAGTAGTAGTAGTAGTAGTAGTAGTAGTAGCAGTAGTAATAGTAGTAGTTGTTGGTGTTGTTTATTATTGTTGTTATTGTTATGAAAAACAATGATTTTGTATTACTGATGTCCCTCAATTGGTCACAAAGCGGTCGCGGTCAGTGCCCGGGGGAACACTCCGTGTATACTACAAACAGGTCACTCTCCACTCCTACTATCTTGTTAAGCGTCTTTGTTTATTTAATTTGTCGTGATACGATTGGACCAGTGGACATCGTTAAGTGCCTATTCAAACTTTGCTCAGTAGTTAACTGTGGATTGGTCAAAGAATAACAATGGGTTGCTGCACGGTTGTTTTGAAACATCCACCTAATTGGATTCAGTAGTCTGATGTCACGTCGCCCCAGCAACGAGAAGCTTGGTTCTCAACAAAGAAAATCGGTACTTTATATTTTCATGCTGGTTAGACCTTTTTTCACGTGTCACGTGATCAGAATGTATAAATGTCAAAACATGATCAGATTTATAATGTTTTTCTACTCTGGATAGATACACTTTTATGCCCGTCGGAGAAGTATTTCATAAGGGCGTCCGCCATTGTTCCGATAATTTAGAACCATTTACTAAGTTACTATGCGTCATTACGAGGGAAGTGACGTCATGTCATGACTGTTGAAACCGATTGGAATGCTGCGATTTGATACTGGCCATAAAAGAAGAAAAAAACTCCACCAAAATTCAAAGTGACGACAATCAAAAGAAAGTGGACAGTGAGTTGTGTTCAAGTTCAACCCCTATTTACAACTGTTTCCTTTTTAAGGGCTCGAAGAGTCGGAGTTTCGATTTTATTTGAGTGGGAGTTGAGACTGTCGGAGATTGTTTTCACCTTCGGTTAAATCTGAATTAGGTTGTGTAATATAGATCTAGGCCAACAGTACACTCACAATAGGTGATCCTAAAAGTCGCTTTAGGGGTAAGGGGGGGGGGGTGGGGGTACAGAAGCTATAATTAGACTCGATTGCTATACTTTTACTTTTTTGAAAGGTATACAAATCATCAAAAATCCGCCATTCCGCCAGGCCATTTTTATCCCACCACGCGATGATAACAATGCGCCAATTTTGGCGGAAAATCCGCCAACCTGGCAACACTGGTCTCAGGCTATGAGTTGGTGAAGGCTTCAGTTTTACTGGCCAGAGCCATGGTGTAACACACCACGGACTTCACCAATACGTGACCTGGATTGGCCATTTAAAGTTTGATCGACATTTCCATGTAGGTCAGGGTTGAATGATAATATTTAAAATGTATCTTCAGACACAACAAAGATAATGTGAAAGCTGGAGATTTTACCTACAGAGAAGGGGGAAAATAAACTATGATAGAGACGAGACAATCGAATCAATTGCGACTTTGCACTGTTCACGCGTTATTGGTGTGTTGGGTTAAAGTCCACACAGTCTAAAGACGAGGGCGGGGGGGGGGGGGGGGGGGTGTAATTTAGTTTTCTTGTTTTGATTACGTAATCTAGAACTTTTAATTTCGTAGTAGAACCTCGCGCTTTGTTTGGGGAGGGCTTTGTGGTGGTGTAGAGGTATGAGAGTCTGTTTGTTTATTGTGGGGTTTCTGGTTTGATACCTATAGATATAATGCGCTTGGCCAAGGAGTTCACAACATTGCCATCCGGAAGTATAACGGACCAACACACAAACTCGGTGTAACCATGAACTATTATAGTCTGGATAATACAGTTTAGTGAGAACAACTCACAAACGCGGATGGCAAAAACAATAACAAAGGCCTGAGTGACGTCATCTGCATACTATCTATAGATAGTTCGAAGATGACGTCACTAAGGTCTTTGTTATTGTTTTTGGCCATCCGCGTTTATGAGTACTGCTCACTGAACTGTAATAACCTGACTATAAACGTTCATGGATACACATAGTTTTGTGTGTTGGTCCGTTATACTTCCAGATGGCAATGTTATGAGCTTCTTAGCCAAGAGCATACTATCTATTGTGTGCGGCGCAATGTTGAGTCTTTGGAAAAGGCACTCTACTCACATTTTATCACTCCACTCGTGTGTAAAATGAGTATCGGGCCGTAACGGTCGAAAAATATGATAAATGTGTGTTATTATTATGCCTAGCAGACGTCACCAATCTGTTGTCTGCAGTTGATATTGTTCCCTACAAAAGCACAGGTTTAGAATTACATGTCGGTACGCATTAAATTTCGGAAAAAAAAGACCAAGAACAAAATTTGGTGATAGATAGATCGTTTGCTTGTTTCGGCCCCAAGATTTGGAATGAACTACCACGTGGTCTGAGGGAGTGCAAGTCTTACCTGCCTTTTTAATTTTTTTGTTTGTTTGTTTGTTTTTTTTTTTTTTTTTTTTTTTTTTTTTTTCAAAATGATGATTTATATTGTAAAGTGTCCAGAGCTTGTGTTTTTACACGAGAATGAGCGCTGTATATTATTATTTATTATTATTATTATTTATTATTATTATTATTATTATTATTATTTATTATTATTATTATTATTATTTATTATTATTATTTATGGTCCAAATATGGAACTGGTGCTCTAACGGGGTTTTCATGTGACTTTAAGCTATTTTCAGAGTTGCCTTGACCCGCGAACTTTGGACTCCGCTCTTTGTTTGTGGTTTTGTATTTGTTTTTTTTTTTTTGTTTGTTTTGTTTTATATTCGTGTGTCTGTTTGTTTGAAATGTAAACATTTATTACATTAATTGCCCTATTCGTCACCATAGGGAATTTTTTCTTCAAGTTCTATTCCAAGGGAAGACTGGAATAACACAGGCGTCAGCCGCATTGCAGCGCCGTAAATTGAGCTAGGACGAGGTGACTTCTTGCTCAAGGCCGACGATCGGCCCAATCAGCAAAGTCCGGTCCGCATTCGTGCACCGTCGCAAACCCGCCGAGTAGCATCGTCACAACACACCGTTCGACTAGATGCTCTGCCGCAGCGCAGCGGCGGGTGATGGAACTCGGTACTTTTCAGGTACGAAGCAAAGACAGAACCGCTGAGCCACGCTACCCCCTTAGCAATAGATGTAGATGACCGCTGTGATATTGTCCAAATCCTCAAACCCAAACTGACGCATACAAACAAATATTTATTTTAACTACTAGAGTATGACGCCATTCCCATTATCGATACGTACATGCTGTTTATTGGCCTCGTCAACAGCTGTTGGTTTTCTGACGCAGAGGCTTTTCGTAGGACATAGAATATTATAGCGATTAATTGGGATTAATAAATTGGTGCGATGCGTTGATGTAAAATACTCACAACAACTGTCAGTCAGATTAGATTATAAACATGTCAACACACATAACTTTTTAACAACCTGTAACGTTTACACAGATAGTATGCCCTTGGTTTAGAAGCTCACAACATTGCCGTCCGGAATTATGACGGACCAACACACAAAACTATGTGTTACCATGGACATTTATAGTCTGGATAATTTGGTTTAGTGAGAATTATTAAAAAACAGGATGGCAAAAATACAACCAAAAAAAAATACAATAACAAAGACCCGAGTGACGTCAACTTCGTTCTATCTATAGTCTGATTGATATAATTTAGCGAGGTCTAATCAAATCACTAACAATCTGTCTAAAAATAGTAACGAGTAAAGTCAAGTTCGCTCTTTCTAACTCCCCCCCCCCCCCACCACCACCACCACCACACACACTATTTCAGTCAAGTGATGATGATTGTCATTATTGACCAGACTGTGTTGTTATTAACACGAAATTCATCGATGCATTCCGGCGGGTCCGATTTGATTTTATATTCCGCGAGGACGAGAGACGCATGCGCACAACCAACATGACGTTCTCTCTCTAATAACTTTTCCGCCGGTGACGTCACAGACTATGGGTGACGTCCAATCAAGGGACGCTACTCTTCCGCTAATCTCATTCCCTATTGCCGGTGTTGGGATTGAGTGAGTTAATCCAGTGACAGCTGTTTCAAGTGGTTTATTTACGTACACGAATCTATTTTAATCTGGCTGTTAAAAACCAGTCTCGTCGTTATCGATGAAGTATCGTGATATCGGCATGTTATCTGTTATCGATATCGGCATGTTATCTCTTATCGATATTGTATCACTTAAATACCGTACAGTCTTTGGCCACAAAAGAAAACAAATCGTGAGTTGTATTCAATAGTTCAACCAATGAAATAACTTGTTTCCATGACCTCTGTCCTTTTGGATTTCAGTGTCAGGCTATAACTTTACGATGGCCACGGTACAACCCACGAATCGACACCGGGTAAATGTTAGATTCGATTACCCCGTAAGGAGCAATGTCCGCTGTTGGCGTTGTAGACATAAATAACAGTAGATCAATGCAGCGGCTATGAGGTCATGTGATATGGCACTCGCTTTCGGATCGGAAGGTAATGGGTTCGAGCCTCGCTCGGCGCATAGTTGAGTCCTTGGAAAAGGCTCTTTATTCACATTCTCTCACCGTACTCAGGTGTAAAACGAGTACCTGGCCGTTTACAGCGTTGTCTCTGTTCGAAAAATATTGCAATATCGCCTAACAGGCGTCATCTCCCTCTCTTGCACACACACACACACACACAGACACACACACGCACTAACAAAGAGTCATTAGGTTACTATTGTCTGTCTTCTAGTGCGAATTCCAATATTATTTAATGTTTGTGAAAACTAAAACTTGCCCTTGACAAATAGACACACAGATAACCACGCCTCTCGGACAGTCGTCATAATGTAAACAATGACAGTGATTGGTAAACATAGTTAGCTACACAGGTTTTATTATCGATGGTATGGGTCTAAATAAAATACCTACTATTCTACCGCTTGATCAATAGAAAATTATGTGTAAACTTTAACCTTTTTAATATAATCGAGAAAATCATAAGATAAATAGATAGTCACCCTCTATCTAGAGGCATAAAAACAATAAAAATGATCAGAGGTCGGTCGGTTTCATTCACTTTATTGTTTATAAAAACAATCAACTATGTTTGTCCGAGCACGTTGTGACGGCGTGTCACAAAGTCTGTGTTTTGATTGGTCAAAAATCTACTACGGTTGTTTGCTCCAGACACGATTTTACTATAAATAGACTAAGTGACAACTTCCTTTCTCAGACTTATCTCATTTTGTAATTTAAAAAAATTATATTAGCAGCTTTTTGCGATTTCCATTACAACATTATTATTATTATTATTATTATTATTATTATTATTATTATTATTATTATTATTATTATTATTATTATTATTATTATTATTATTATTATTATTATTATTACCATAACCCTTTAATGGTTCTGAGACATGGACACTAATATCCGGTAATTGTATATAGCCTATGTACTGTGTAATCTTACTTATCTGGGTGGGGATCCTGACCTCCCACAGCGGGCAGGGAGGTCCATACTGTCTTCTATCCCCTTATATCTGTTTTCCAATATGCTTTCTGTCTTTGTCTTGGAATGAGGTAACTTGGTTTTGTTCTGGCCCAGGTTGGAGTCTTGGCTGGGAGGGAAACAGTCAAATGCATAGTTATTGTTTTGAGAGATGATATTTTTTTCCTTGTAAATCATCTCTCTGTTATGTATTATTATATTAATTTGTTATTTTTAGTGTATAATGTAACCATTTGAGTGTCTTCCTCTCTGTTGGATTTTGTGCTTGTGTCCGGATGAGACTTATAGGTGATCTCAAACTAAGTACATTGGTGGTATGCTCTTGGAATCTACATCTGATCCCTATTTGTTCCCAGTTCCCCTTTGTCTTACCTTTTCTTGGGTGCTTTAATTGTAATTCTAGAACTTTTTACTATCCCATTTTCTTCCTTTTTACTGGCGCTGATATAACCTAAATGTGTTGGAAGCGCCGTAAAACTCTTAAAAACAAACAAAACAATCTTACTTATTTGCAGACCTTGTGACCATATTTATTTTGGGTTCATATTGAAATACTCTCAAAACAACATCAAATATTATTCATTACGACAATAATAAGCCAATACGACGATTGTGCTTGGATGTCAAACATGCTAAATATGATGATGGTAATGACGACGGCGACGACGATGATGATGTTGAATTTGTTTTTTCTATAATTCCAGGTCTGGTGAGAGCCAGCAACATCATGGTCAGTGACCACAACGCACACCAGCTGGACAAAGCCAAAGTGAGTGGGGTGGTCAATTCTATCCATCCATCCATCCATCCAATATTCCATTCATTCATTCATTCATTCATTCATTCATTCATTCATTCATTCATTCATTCATTCATTTGTTCATTCATCAACCGACCCCTATCTGTCAGTCCATCCATCAATCCATTAACCCGACCAACCAATCCAACCAACCATCCACCAACCTGTCTCATTACTTACCCCACCACCACCCACCCACCCACCATCCATCATCTATCTATCTATCTATCTATCTATCTATCTATCTATCTATCTATCTATCTATCTATCTATCTATCTATCTATCTATCTATCTATCTATCTATCTATCTATCTATCTATCTATCTATCTATCTATCTATCTATCTATCTATCTATCTATCTATCTATCTATCCATCCATCCATCCAACCATCCATCCAACCATCCACCCATCCGTCCATCCACATCCACTCATCCATCGATCCATCCAACCCTCCACTCACCTATCCATCAACTTGTCCCATTACTTACCCCATCCACCCATACAACCAACCATCCATCTATCAAACCATCCATCCATCCATCCACCATCCATCCATCCATCCATCCATCCATCCATCCATCCATCCATCCATCCATCCAAACCATCCATCCCATCCCATCCATCCATCCATCCGTCCATCCATCCACTCATCCATCGATCCATTCAACCATCCATCCAACCCTCCACCCACCTATCCATCAACTTGTCCCATTACTTACCCCATCCACCCATACAACCAACCATCCATCTATCAAACCATCCATCCATCCATCCAACCATCCATCCATCCATCCATCCATCCATCCGTCCATCCATCCACTCATCCATCGATCCATTCAACCATCCATCCAACCCTCCACCCACCTATCCATCAACTTGTCCCATTACTTACCCCACCCACCCATCCGCCCATCCAACCACCCATCCATCAACCCATCTCATTACTCACCCATCTACTCATCTATTCCTTCCAGGGCCTGGGATGTAAGACGACCAAGGACAACAAGGAAGTTGTCACCAACACAGACTTGGTCTTCCTGTCTGTCAAACCCCACTGTATTCGTAACGTCCTGGATGAAATCAAACCAATCATCGACCCAGATAGACAGCTGGTAGTCTCCATAGCAGCAGGCGTCACATTGTCCTCTATAGAAAATGTACGTTTCCAGTCTTAAGCTGTTTTTTTTTTCTCCAGTTTAAAAAAATTCCATATAGCGCAATATCCACTAAATGTGCTCAAATGCTTCACAAGAGGTCCGAAGCCAACATCAGCACTTAATATGAAGGATGTGACATCACATCCCTAAAGCAAACAAAAACAATGCTGCCCAGGTACTCAGTTTTCACACATGGCTTCAGTGATAAAATGTATGTGAATAAAGAGCCTTTTTCAAGGACTCAACTTTTCATCGGTTCAAACGGGACGTGAACCAGGGGTCCACAGGTCATGCCACAAGACCATAAAGTCAGGTGAAAGCTTTTTACATCCAACCAAAAGTTCCTTTTCCTTCGATTAAAAAAAAAAAAAATCCAACAAAAAAACAAACAAACATGTAATGTCATCAACATTCCTTGCTTCATTCCTCGTAATCAATTTTGAGTATGTCTGACGTGTACTTGTATGCAGGTCTGAACCCAAATCGTTTTGATATCACTGTTGTTGTGATGGAAATACTCTCAAACTAATGCAAAATACAGAGCTGCCAACCTACTGCAAAAAATGCGGAATTGTACGCATTTCCAGCGATTGTACGCTTGTACACATTTCCCCCAAGATTGTACCCATTTTTGGTGTGCAGAGTCACTTCAGTTTTCTTTAGTTGTAATTCATATTATTACTAGCCTATTGAGAAACCTTGGTGACCAAGTGGATATTCATATATTTTTTGACCAATTATGATCTTCATTCTGGGAGGTAGAATTCTGAAAGGATTGGATTATAGTCTTGGGAACATCACTGTTGCTGCAATTGAGCTTGTGCGGTGTGACTTAATGTAATTATACCTTCCTCTTACTTTCACAATGGTTAGTTTCCGTCGATTTCAGGATTGTACCCATTTTTATGAAATCTCCCCCATTTTGAGGTCCCATTGTACACATTCTCATCAGATGGGGTTGGCAGCTATGAAAATATTGTCCATTACCACAATGTTAATCAAGGCACCATAATTGCACTCGGTTATCAGACCTGTAAGTATGTGTACCTCGATCATGATGACTTACTTGACTTGACTTTTGCCTCTTGACTCCTGGCGGAGCATAGGGCCTCAACAACACTCTTCCATCTTCTTCTGTCCTTGGCACAGACCTTTGCCTCACTCCAGGTAAGATTGGAGACACTCAAATCTTGGTGGAGGCTTCTCCTCCAAGTCTGCTTTGGACGACCCCCGTTTCCTCTTGCCCTGTGGGTTCCATTCGAGAGCCTGCTTGGTTATATTAAATTACATAGATCATGATGAATCGTGTCTAAATGTGCTCTTCAATTCGTCATGTTCACTTGTTAATTGATTTGCATTTCAATACAGACCTGCTTATTACTACGAAAAATTCTTTAAAATACTGACATTTTGACTTCAACAGCAGAAATAAGTAGACATTTTTGATTCAATACGTGTTAAAAAGAAAACTTTGGTGCCAAAGAGCATCTATCTATTCTTGCTTTTTAAGGCATATTTACATATTGCTAAGGGTTATGTAAATGTTGTTGCTCGAAGCTTGAAGAAATAAATAACAATGTGAAATTGAATGTAAGCTGCAATTTAATTACGAACACAGATAAAATGGGCGTTCCGGGTTTGCCCTTTATCAACAAACAGGATGAATGAAAGACTACAGATGAATGAGATAATGTGGTAGTAACGTTGTTAAGATGAAGCTTAACTGTTTATTATTTGTTTTGTTTCCAGAATCTTCCCTCTGGTACCCGAGTGGTACGAGTCATGCCAAACACAGCCTCACTCGTCCAAGCAGGAGCAGCCGTGTGTTCCTCAGGCACCCATGCGTCCACGGGCGACTCGGAGCTTGTGACAGAACTTTTACGCACCATCGGCTTGTGTGAGAGGGGAAACGAGAACTTACTCGATGCTGTCACTGGAGTCAGTGGAAGTGGTCCAGCTTATGTAAGTTGTAGTCTAGTTGTGATGGCAGGGAGGTGGTAGAAGTGGTCCAGCTTATGTAAGTTGTAGTTGTAGTTGTGATGGCAGGGAGGTGGTGGAAGTGGTCCAGCTTATGTAGGTTGTAGTTGTAGTTGTGATGGCAGGGAGATGGTGGAAGTGGTCCAGCTTATGTAAGTTGTAGTCTAGTTGTGATGGCAGGGAGGTGGTGGAAGTGGGCCAGCTTATGTAAGTTGTAGTCTAGTTGTGATGGCAGGGAGGTGGTGGAAGTGGGCCAGCTTATGTAAGTTGTAGTTGTAGTTGTGATGGCAGGGAGGTGGTGGAAGTGGTCCAGCTTATGTAAGTTGTAGTCTAGTTGTGATGGCAGGGAGGTGGTGGAAGTGGGCCAGCTTATGTAAGTTGTAGTCTAGTTGTGATGGCAGGGAGGTGGTGGAAGTGGTCCAGCTTATGTAAGTTGTAGTCTAGTTGTGATGGCAGCGAGATGATGGAAGTGGGCCAGCTTATGTAAGTTGTAGTCTAGTTGTGATGGCAGGGAGGTGGTGGAAGTGGGCCAGCTTATGTAAGTTGTAGTCTAGTTGTGATGGCAGGGAGGTGGTGGAAGTGGTCCAGCTTATGTAAGTTGTAGTCTAGTTGTGATGGCAGGGAGGTGGTGGAAAGAATTTGGTCAAAACGATCATCTGCTTTATTGAAGCTTTTTATTTACTTGGCCACATTCATTTTTCCAATTCAATAACAGAAAATGAATACTGATACTAATTTATACCAAATCTTGTCTTAGATCTCTTAAGTCACTGAACTTCGTAATATAAAATGTGTAAAACTAAATGTAGACAAAATTATTCAGTTCATTGTAGAGTTTACGTTTTGCATGGCATTAAATTTGTAACAAAAAAAAAGAAAAAAACAATCTAGTTCTATAACCAATTTAAGAAATCAATCGACAAAGAATTGAATTAATTAAGATACAATTAATATGATTAATGTTTGTCATAGTCAAAAACAAAGGTGATTTATTAACGTCGTTTCATTCTCGTGTCATGTATAAGGCATTGAAAGGATATAAAGTGAACACCATTACAATCAACAAAAGATTGTCTGTAAACGTGGTGGTCGACGTAAACAACATGTAATTGAAACAACAGTCCCGCGACGTCCAGTGAACTGTCATCGTTCAACTCGACCACCACAGACGTTAACAAAAATATTGACAAATGACACAAGACCAAGTCATGGAAATCATAACATTTGTATTGGCCATATTAACGCACAGTCATCGAGAAACAAGACATTCGATATAATCGATGTCATAGATCAACACGATATCGATATTCTATATATAACTGAATCATGGTTGCGTCAGTTCGGTGATGAACCTATAATGAAAGAAATGACACCTCCGGCTACAAGATGGAATCGTTCCCAAGAAATGGACGATCAGGAGGGGGGATCGCCATCATATACAAACACGCTCTTTCGTCTAAAATACAAAACAGGCCAATTTCGTTCAAAAGTTTCGAGTGTGTCCAAACCACATTGACCTACCCTCAAATTTCATTTTTAATCACTTGTATTTACAGACCACCCCCAAGCAAAAAGAACAAACTGAGACAGAATGATTTTGCTGACGAATTTTCAGATTTTGTATCAAAAGACACATCAAATAAGCGAAAAATTTATATCGGCGATTTTAATATTCAGTTTGATGTTGATCAGAATAGTCTCGTTAAAATTATAAAAAATATGCTGAATGAACATGGCCTCACTCAGTTAGTGACCTCTCCAACTCAAAGATTGGGGCACATCTTGGACTGGTTCATCATTGACACACCCTCGCTTGTTGAATCAATTAAAAATATCAAAAAAGAAATTTCAGACCACAATCTGATTCTGGCAACTCTCAAATGCATCAAAGAGAAAGCAAAGAAAGTCAAGATAGTGTCTAGGGATACCAAAAAAATAGACATTAGTTCCTTCAAAAACAATCTGTCAGAGGAACTAGGAAGAATGGATATACCATCAGCACAGAAAACGGACGAGGTACTGCGCAACGTCATCGACAGGCATGCGCCAAAGACAACTAGAATAATAAATTCCAGGAAACCGTCTCCGTGGTTTAACCAGAGTGAAAAAACTGCCAAAAGGGAAAAAAGGAATGCAGAGGCATCGTGGAGAAAATCGGGCCTTGAGATTGACCGGCTGATATATATAGCAAAAAAGCATGAGTATAAAACCACCTGCAAAAGAGCAAAAAGAAACTATTATAACACAAAACTGTCATCAGTGAGGGACACTAAGGAATTTTTCTCTGTTTCAAAGGAACTTTTAGGGGAAGAAAAGGGCATGTGTCTACCCACTAATATCCGGTAGAAAAGCAGCCAGATGCATTTTCAGATTTCTTTTCGGGAAAAATATCGAAAATTCGGAACAATTTGGACCTCGTGCAAAATGAAGATATAAATTTCCACCCTTTTTCGGGTTCACAGGGATTCTCTTGTTTTAAAGAAACAACTGAAGAAGAGATTTCTAAAATAATTTTTTCATCTTCCTCGAAGTCATGTGATTTAGATCCTTTACCAACTAATATTTTGAAATTATGTCTTCCTGAATTGATACCTTGCATAACTTATATTATAAATCAGTCACTTATCTCAGGACAAGTCCCAGATATCTATAAACATGCAATTGTAAAGCCTCTCATAAAAAAGCAAAATCTCAATGTAAATGACCTTAGTAACTACCGTCCCGTCTCAAATCTGCCATTTCTTTCTAAAATCCTTGAAAAAGTTGTACTCAGACGTCTTTCACAACATCTCCATGAAAACAATCTATGGGAAAAATTTCAGTCAGCTTATCGTTCTTACCACAGCACAGAAACTGCTCTGTGCTGTGTTGCGAGTGATTTGCTTGATGTTTTAGATAAAGGTTCTGTTTCTCTTCTGACATTGTTAGACCTTTCGGCGGCGTTTGATACTATTGATCACGGTATTCTCATTAAACGACTTAATATAACCTTTGGCTTGTCTGGGACTGTCTTGCAGTGGTTTGAATCTTATTTAGATGGCAGAAAGCAACAGGTTATGATTTTAGATAAACTTTCTCGTCAACATACATTGTCTTTTGGTGTTCCTCAAGGCTCTGTTTTGGGTCCAATTCTTTTTGTTTTGTATACTTCTCCATTATCTAATGTCATCACTGGTCATGGGCTGCGCTATCATCTCTATGCAGATGATACGCAACTTTATGCTACTGATAAAACTAAAAATCTCGAAAATATTGTGAAACGTGTGGAAGAATGTGTGAAGGAGTGGATGGATGCAAACAAGTTGAAAATGAATGAGTCAAAAACAGAAGTGATGATTGTGGGAAATAGAGGGCAGTTGAAGGTGAATGATGGTCTTGAGGTGTTGATTGGGGGTGAAAGATCAAAGTTTCAAAGACTGTGAAAAATTTGGGTGTCTATTTTGATTCAGAAATGAAAATGTCAGCTCACATTTCTGCTCTCTGTAAATCTTTATACTTTCAATTGAAGAAAATCAGTTCGATCCGTCAGTATATTGCAATTGGAACATGTAAAACATTGGTTGTTTCCCTCATTTTTTCGAAACTAGACTATTGTAACTCGCTGCTTGTCAACTTGCCTCAGGCTTCTATTAAACAATTGCAACTACTGCAAAACAGTGCAGCAAGATTGGTTTTTGGCAAAAAAAAATTTGATCATGCAACCCCTTTGTTGGCCTCTCTCCACTGGTTGCCCATTGAAAAGCGCACATATTACAAAGCAGCGTGTCTTGTTTATAAGTGTTTGGCTGGTATAGCACCGGCATATCTTACAGATCACGTGGTCATGTGTAAATTTGAAAATTACACTTTAAGATCATGTAATGACCAAACGAAAATTTCGGAAAAAAGATCAAGAACAAAATTTGGTGATAGATCGTTTGCTTGTTTCGGCCCCAAGATTTGGAATGAACTACCAGTGGTCTGAGGGAGTGCAAGTCTTTACCTACTTTTAAAAAGAATCTCAAGACACATTTTTACTGTATTTGTTTTTCTTGACTCTATATGAATCCTTGATTTGGCTATGAATTGTTATTGTTATTATTATTTTATTTTTTTAATTTTTTTCACTTAAAATTGATATTTATATTGTAAAGTGCCCAGAGCTTGTGTTTTACACGAGAATGAGCGCTATATAAATGTGTATTATTATTATTATTATTATTATTATTATATATTATCTTAGTTGGTCTTTTAGAAAATGATGTACGGTAAGATATGAATATAGTTCATTTCTACTGTATTATATTGATGTGTTATATAAAATGATAATAATAATAATAATAATAATAATAATAATAATAATAATAATAATAATAATAATAATGATAATAATAATGATAATGATAATAATAATAATAATAATAATAATAATAATAATAATAATAATAATAATAATAATAATAATAATAATAATAATAATAATGATAAAGATGATAATAATGATAATAATAATAATAATAATAATAATAATAATAATAATAATAATAATAATAATAATAATAATAATAATGATAATGATAATAATATTAATAATAATAATAATAATAATAATAATAATAATAATATTAATAATAATAATAATAATGACAATAATAATAATAATAATATTAATAATAATAATAATAATAATAATAATAATAATAATAATAATAATAATAATAATAATAATAATAATAATAATAATAATATATTAATAATAATGATAATAATAATAATAATAATAATAATAATAATAATAATAATAATAATAATAATAATAATAATAATAATAATAATAATAATAATAATAATTGATAATATTTAAGTCAAACCTCAAGGTACAACACAACAAAATTTCTTAGATGAGAATCGGAAAAAGGTTTCTATTCAACTCAAATTAAAAATAATGTGTACTGTGACCAGTTTGGCAGTCTGCAACTAAACATTAAATAAATACAACAAAACTTATTAATCGATACATGACATCTACCCTCAGGCTTACCTGGCAATTGAGGCCATAGCTGATGGTGGAGTCAAAATGGGACTCCCAGGGACCTGTCCATTAAGCTGGCAGCTCAAACGTTATTGGTAAGTCTGAAGATGGTATTAGAACTATTTATTGATCTTGTAAAAAAAACTTGCAACAATGTGGTCTAGTGGTATGACGCTCACTTTCGGACCGGAAGGTCCTGGGTTCAAGTCTCGCTCGGCGCATAGTTGAACCCTTGGAAAAAGCTCGTAACTCACTTTCTCTCACCCTACTCAGTGTAAAATGAGTTCTGGTTGTTAACAGCGTTGTCTCTGTCCAAAAATATTGTAATATCGCCTAACAGGCATCATGTCCTGTCCTACATTTGCTGTATGTAAAGCGCTTTGAGCACGTTTAGTGGATATTGTGCTATATAAAAGCTCAAGATATTCCTTTGTTCCTGAGAACGTAACTTAACTATTGGAGCCCCTGAGCCGATATTGTAACAATGCTATCAATTTGTTATGACTTTGATCACTCTGACTTTGACACTTTGCTGACTTTTGTATTTACTGGGTGGGGATCCTGACCTCCTATAGAGGGCAGGGAGGTACACACTGTGTCCTTGCCTTGGAATGAGATTACTTGGTTTTGTCCTGGCCCTGGTTGGAGTCTTGGCTGGGAGGGAAACAGTCAAATGTATAGTTATTGTTTTGGGAGATGATATTTTTTTCCTTGTAAATCATCTCTCTGTTATGTATTATTATATTTGTTATTTTTAATGAATAATGTAAGCATTTGAGTGTAGTCCTCTTTGTTGGATTTTGTGCTTGTGTCCGGATGAGAATAATATGTGATCTCAAACTAAGTACATTGGTGATATGCTCTTGGAATCTACATCTGATCCCTATTTGTTCCCAGTTCCCCTATATCTTAATTTCTCTTGGATGCTTCAATTGTAATTCTAGAACGTTTTACTATCCCATTTTCTTCCTTTTTACTGGCGCTGATATAACCTTAATGTCTTGCAAGCGTCGTAAAACCCTTAAAAACATAAAACACTTTGATCACTTTTGTATTTCATCATCCCCCCAGGGTTCGGCAAAAATGGTTCTTGAGACGGGAAGACATCCAGGTTCTCTGAAAGACGACGTCTGCTCACCAGGAGGCACGACGATAGCAGCCATTCACCAGTTGGAGAAAAGCGGATTTCGGGGAACTCTGATTGATGCGGTGGAGACGGCAGCGTTGAAAGCAAGGGAGCTCGGGGCTAGTCATAAGTGATATTACAATTATTATATATATTTAACTTTTTATAAAATTATGTTGCGATTTGTTGAAAGATTCATGATGGACGAGTCGTATGAGTTGTTTTGTGTGCTTGTGTTAGACGGTTGATTGCCTGGTGCTTAGTGCTAATATTGCGTGATATGATGATTATTTTTCTGAGGTTATCTGATCATAGAGATAAATGGTGTACCATGATCACTGATGTCTGGCACAGACTTGGTACTTGAAGAAGAAGAAGAAGATAATTATGGATATCCTTGACTTAAAAATGTCGTGTCGAAATTCGGTGAAAGATTTATCATGGATTAATTGTTATTCCTATGTAAGCCATCATCTTATGTCATTGTGAATCAGATAATGAAAAGTGGCTTTTAAGTCTGAATTATGGAATTTAAATAGAATGAAATGTTCTATCGAGAAGAAAGAACAAATGCAGTTTCTCTAACTACTTAATTTTGTAATTCTAACCATTTTCACTTGACATCCAATGCTTGTAACCTGGCAGAGCCCGGTGTACCACGCGAGAATGACTCTACAAAAAAAAGACTCTAGAGCTAAATTGGCGGCCGCGAGGCTAACTCTAGAGTCTGTCTCACGTACACCAATTTAACTCTAAGTCTTTTTGGAGATAGAGTCATTCTGGCGTGGTACACCGGCATGATACTGTATTGTACTGGGGTTTAGTTGGTGATTTTAAAATAACAATTATTATTATTATTTTGATTAAAGTAGAAAAGTCATATTAGTGAGTCATGAGCTGTGTGTGCTTGTGTTTTAAAATCTATTAGCCAGATAATTTTGTGAGATAGAGCAAAATAGAATTATCTGAGGATTAAAAATAGGAAAAAATGAAGAATGTCCAAAATAGAATTATCTGAGGATTAAAAATAGGAAAAAATGAAGAATGCACAAAGTCCAAAGGTAAAGGTGGACATTGGTGATGAATGTTGTTTTATGCGAATTCTAGAAATTTAGATTGAAAAGAAAGAGATAACAGTTTGACAGCATCTGCCTCTAGCCGGCCATGCAAGCTTTGGCTATGATTTCCCATTTACATTTAGTGGAAACTCTAGAGAGACCTTTGATTTGGTTCCCCAAGGCTGGAGGAATTCACTCTGACGACAATTAATTGCCTTTGACCAATTATGATATTGTAGTTATTGGGTGGTTGGATGGGAGCATCACCCTTGAATCATATACCTATGATGTTCGCATGGGTGTACGATCCGATAGTGATGTCGTTTCTTCTTCTCTTTACTAGCCTATCCTGCTTCTTTGGTTTGTGATTGTATTTTTGACAGGGGATATTTTTTTTCCTGTAAATCCTCTGCCTGTTTGTTCTTGGTTATTTATAATTTAGCTTATGATATCTTTAGGTTATGATTTTGATTGAAATTTGTACTATTTTTGTTAGATTGCTTGTTTTTTTGTTTCAGCGGTCTCTCATATAACCTCAATTGTGTTGGAAGAGACCTAAAGCAACAAACAAACAAACAAAATATTGTAGTTATCAGCTGTGCGACACGTTTGGCTGCTCGGGAAATGGAAAACTGACACTTGCAGGGTTAGATTTGCGCACAGACTGATTATTCAATAACAAACTTTTTTTTTTTTTTCTAAAAGGAAGTGATTTATCTTAGTAATGAATATAATTTGAATGCCCACCATTTGTGCCTTATTTAAAATAAATTATGTGACTTGTTTCCCTCCTGTTAAGTGTTTAAGGGGAAGTTTGAATAAAATAATATGAAATTGAATGTAAGCTTCGATTTTATTACAAGAACAGATCAAATGAACGTTTCGGGTTTCCCCTTTATCAACAAAACAGGATGAATGAAACACCACAGATGAAGGAGATAATGTGGTAGTGGCGTTGTTTTCGTCCCAGAGTGTGTGTGTATTGGTGTATGTGTGTTTGCCTGGGGCTCTGTGTGTATGTTTGTGTGTATTTGCGTAAAGGGATGATCAAATTTAAATATGAATAGATAATGTTGAGAGACAGAATATTTTAATTAATCGGCATTTTTCGACTATAATTTTAGTTTTTGGCTTGAATTGAATGTGTGTGCTTGCTTGCAGGCATGTGTGTATGTATGTCTGTATGTATGTATGTTTGTGTGTGTTTGTGTGATGGGATGATCAAATTTAAATATGAAAAGATTATGTTGAAAGACAATATTATACATTTTTCGACTATACTTTTAATTGTTGGATTGAATTGAATGTGTGTGTTTGCTTGCTGGCATGTGTGTATGTACGTATGTGTGTGTGTGTGTGTGTCTGTGTGTATGTATATGTGTGTGTGTGTGTGTGTTTGCGTGATGGGATGATCAAATTTAAATATGACTGGATTATGTTGAGAGACAAAATTATACATTTTTCGACTATACTTGCTGTGAATTGGATTGAATGAAATCCGTTATGGTTCCTAGTCTTGGTCGTAGTGGCATTACCAATAATAAAACTTGTGTTGATTTTGTCTGATTCAAGCATTCTGTTCCCTGTTATCAATCTGTTACCATTCACAAATTGGACCATGGAAATCCTGAGTTTGTGTTTTTGGTCTTGTCGTTATTCATTTTTGATTTTAGAATTCGTTTGTTTTGGGTTTTTTTTCTTTTGCTTGAGTTTTTTTTCATTTGATTGGTAATTGTTCTGTTTAAAAAAGAAAAAAGATTATTTATTTGGTTTTAAATGTTTTACTGGGATGTTTTTTTTTTCCTTCTCTTTTTTTCTTTTCTTTCTCGATGTTAAAAAAGAATGCCTTACACTTATTTTGTTTCATAAACGTTAAATAGCCCCCCCCCCCTCCTCCTGTCTTCCTGTCCAAACCTGTCTCTATTTTATTTCTACCCATGTTTGTCCTATTAAGTTTTACAGGAAAATTTATTTTTTATATTTGTTTTATACACATTTTGTGTCTATGGGTGAAACGACTGATACTGATAGGCAAACTTTATGCTTTTATTTGCATCATTCGTTTGATATTGTGCTTACATAACTTTGATAATCACTGGATGGGTTCCTGACCTCCCATAGTTGGCAGGGAGGTACTTACTGTGTCTTCTATCCCCCTATATCTGTTTTCCAACTTGCTTTCTGTCTTTGTCTTGGAATGAGATTACTTGGTTTTGTCCTGGTCCTGACCAGATGCCCTGGCTGAGAGGGAAACAGTTACAACATTTAGTATTCAGAGAATCAATGTTCTCTTCTTGCCTTCCGGGGTTCCTGACCTCCCATAGTGAGCAAGGGGGGGGGGGGGGGGGTACTTACTGTGTCTTCTATCCCCTTATATCTGTTTTCCAACATGCTTTCTGTCTTTGTCTCGGAATGAGATTACTTGGTTTTGTCCTGGCACTGGCCGGAATCCTAGCTGGGAGGGAAACAGTTAAATGCATAGTTATTGTTTTGGGAGATGATATTTTTTTCCTTGTAAATCATCTCTCTGTTATGTATTATTATTTTATTTTGAATGTATTATGTAAGCATTTGAGTGTGTTCCTGTGTTGGATTTTGTGCTTGTGTCTGGATGAGACTTGTAGGTGATTTCAAACTAAGTACATTGGTGGTATGCTCTTGGAATCTACATCTGATCCCTATTTGTTCTCAGTTCCCCTTTGTCTTACTTTTTCTTGGGTGCTTTAATTGTAATTCTAGAACTTTTTACTATCCCATTTTCTTCCTTTTTACTGGCGCTGATATAACCTAAATGTGTTGCAAGCGCCGTAAAACCCTTAAAAACAAAAAAACAAAAAAAAACATCTCTCTGTTATGCACTGTATTATGCTTTCTTTATATTATACATGATTTGTAAAACATTTGAGTGTGTTCCTCTTAACGGGGACCTGTGCTTGTGTCTGGATGAGACTTTCAGTGATCTCAAACTAAGTACTTTGATAGTGTGCTTTTGGAATCTACACCCGTTTCTTATTAGAACCAATTCCCCTTTGTCTGCCTTATTCTTGGATGCTTTATTGTAATTCTAGAACTTTTTACTATCCCATTTTCTTCCTTTTTACTGGCGCTGATATGACCTTAATGTGTTGCAAGCGCCGTAAAACCCTTAAAAACAAACAAACAACTTCTTGCCTTCAACGAATAATTGTATTGAAAGTTGTTGAATACAAACGTCAAAAGTGATACCAGGCTGCTAGAAGCTGTGGACTGTAAAAAGTAATCAACAGAAATGAATATAACAACTTAAAAATAAAGAACAAAATACCAAACACGGAACGTTTCAGGCTCTAAACCCTTCTTCAGCCAACAACAACAAAAAAACAATAAAGACGTAAAGACATAATTAAATTCTAGATAGACGAAAATAGTTCCTTTTTGAAGCTATTGTTATATTCATATTTTGTTTATTACGTGATACACACGTTCTATTCTTGCCTTACACATGATGTACCTGTCAGAGCATAAGATTTGTGAAACAATAAAAGAGCCAGAATAAGTCTCCCAAGTGTAAATCGCTTAGTAACAATTGCTTGCTACCCTTTCAATGGGACTCTGGTCTGTTCAATAATCATTCTCATATTTGAAGTATCAAATTTACTATTTTAATTCCTTCTATTCTATCAACATTTCGGTTTACCAGCAAGATTTTGAAGACTTTTAGGTGATCTCAATCTAAGTACTTTGAGAGTGTGCTCTTGGAATCTACATGTTTCCCATTTGAACCAATTCCCCTCTGTCTTACCTTTTTCTTGGGTGCTTTAATTGTATTTCTAGAACTTTTTACTATCCCATTTTCTTCCTTTTTACTGCCATTGATATGGCTATGACCTTGATGTGTTGCAAGCGCCGTAAAACCCTTAAAAACAAAAACAGAACCAAGAATTCACATCTAAATTCCAATATTTGTTCTTCCAATGTCATAATGCAGGCTGTTTTTCTTTTTGATGTGTAAATAATGAACATAATATGTATTATACCAACATGATATACACATTCATTTCATTTGTTTGATAATACATGTTGATGTGTCAAAATGAATAAATTGGATTTGCTGTATGTATTCATAAAAGTGTGTTACCATATTTTGTACATCTTTTTCATCTTCATTTATAAAACTCAGTTTTGAGTCTAAGCCATTGTCGTAAGTGAATATATAGAAATGTTCACTCACTCACTCTCTCTCTCACTCTATCCATGGCCGGTTGGTCGTCGGGGGACTCTCGGGATGCAGACTTCACGATTCGACGCCACTCATCACGGTCTTTGGCCTTCCTCATTAGAATGTTCCACGTCAATCCTGTCCAATCTATAATGTTATCCTGCCACACTTTCCTCTGTCTTCCTCTTTTTCGGCAGCCTTCTACTGTGCCATGTTCACATTTATATAACTGGGCGGGGACCTTTGACCTTTCGTGATGGGCAGGAGGTCACGCTGTGTCTTCTATGCAATTATTTCTATTTTCCGAGTTGCTTTCTGTCTTTCTGGGTGGGGTTCCTGACCTCCCATAATGGGCAGGGAGGTACATAGTGTGTCCTCTATCCTCCTATTTATATTTTACGAGTTGCTGTCTTTCCGTGTCTTCGAATGAGATTACTTGGTTTTATCGTGGCCCTGCCGTAGTCTTTGGCTGGGAGGGAAACAGTCAATTGTATTATCGTACTTTGAGAGATGAAGTTCTCTATACTTGTAAATCATCTCTCTTTTACCTACTTGTATATTTTTCTATTTTGAAGATATGATTTGTAAGTATTTAAGTGTATTCCTCTTAATGAAGTGGGATTCTAAATTGAGCTTTTATATAGCACAATATCCACTAAACGTGCTCAAAGCGTTTTACACGGGGTCTCTGGTCAACTGCAACTCTTAACATTTAAGACGGATCATGACAACACACACAATCTCCGCGAAGTTGGTTGGCCAGCATTTAAGCTTAATAGCCAATATTCTCAATACAAACATATAACATAGAAACAATATTGACATTGAGTATGCGCCGGTATTTTGGGGAATTTTTAATTTAGAAAAGTGATTGGAGCAGGCACTTTTGTTGATAATAAGAGATGAAGTGAGTAGGAAAGTGCCAGAAGACAATAGAGAATAAAAATTTCTCGGTTGTGTGTGTTGAACCGGTGACTCAAGAAGTCAGGAAGAGAGGGCTCTAATAAATAATGACTAGGGTTAGAGACGATCTTTTTTGGGATCGTGGATAGCTCATACGGTAGAGTCACGTTCTCCCCGGCCAGGCGGAGTTGTTGTACCAGTAGGGTCGAGGGTTCGAACCCCCATCGCAGTCCATTGTCTGTATCGTTCCTATGCGAAGCCTCTCCATTTTCACTCTTTCGTTAGTATAAGGAATGAGATTAGCGGAAGAGTAGCGTCCCTTGATTGGATGCCACCTTACAGAGAGAACGTCAAAATGGTTTTGCGCATGCGTCTCTTTCGTCCTCGCTTTCGGCGAAGTGTCTCATGCCGCTTTCACCGGAAGCGAGGACGAGAGACGCATGGGCACAACCAACATGGCGTTCTCTCTCTAATAACTTTTCCGCCGGTGACGTCCAATCAAGGGACGCTACTCTTCCGCTAATCTCATTCCCTATTTGCACGATTTACAGACAAGGAAGTCAATAATGAAGTAATCAAACCATGATATAGAATTTATGAATCTTTATTCGAAGCTTTATTTCAATATGAAAGTGACAATAAATTATAAATAGCGATATGATATATACAATGATCTGGTATCGTAGGATTTATAAGGCATTGACAGGTGAAGAATTGGATCATCTACAAATGGGAGGATGACTTTTTTAAAATATTAAAAAATAAATAAAAATAATAATAATAATAATATAACAATAATTATAATGATAATAATAATAATGTTTTATGTTTTTAAGGGTTTTACGGCGCTTCCAACACATTTCAGTTATATCAGCGCCAGTAAAAAGGAAGAAAATAGGATAGTAAAAAGTTATAGAATTACAATTAAAGCACCCAAGAAAAAGTAAGACGTAGGGGAACTAGGAACAAATAGGGATCAGATGTAGATTCCAAGAGCATACCACCAATGTACTTAGTTTGAGATCACCTATAAGTCTCATCCGGACACAAGCACAAAATCCAACAAAGAGGAATACACTCAAATGCTTACATTATACATTGAAAATAACAATTATAATAATACATAACAGAGAGATGATTTACAATGAAAAAACATCATCTCCCAAAACAATAACTATGCATTTGACTGTTTCCCTCCGAGCTAGGACTCCGGCCAGGGCCAGGACAAAACCAAGTAATCTCATTCCAAGACAAAGACAGAAAGCATGTTGAAAAACAGTTATAAGGTGATAGAAGACACAGTATGTACCCCCCTGCCCACTATGGGAGGTCAGGAACCCCACCCAGATTAACAATATTAATATTAAAAATAATAATAATAATAATAATAATAATAATAATAATAATAATAATAATAATAATAATAAGAATAATAATAATAATAATAATAATACTAATAATAATAATAATAACAATAATAATAATAATAACAATAACAATAACAATAATAATAATAATAATAATAATAATAATAATAATAATAATAATAATAATAATAATAATAATAATAATAATAATAAATAATAATCATTTTTTAATAAAACAACAAAGACCCGCCAATGAGCGAGTTCGTGTTCATATGAATACAACTCTTTCACCAAAGCATTCTTGTAAGCACTAATCAGCATTTTCATACACATTAAATTACAACAACAACAACAACAACAACAGCAACAACAAAAAGGTTTACTTGTATAGATAGTATGCGCTTGGCTAAGAAGCTCATAACATTGCCATCCGGAAGTATAAATGACCAACACACAAAACTGTGTGTATCCATGAACGTTTATAGTTGGGTTAATACAGTTCAATGAGCATTACTCATAAACGCGGATGGCAAAAAAAAATAACAAAGACCTGAGTGACTTCATCTTCGATTTATCTATACTACACGATCAACACCAGATTGGAATATATTCGTATGAAAAGGACTGGATATATTGACCTTTCTTCCTAATAATACAGGGGTCAAACAAAATTGTTACCTTCTCTGAAAATGTTACAAAGAAGCTCGAAGCTGTGGCTGTAAAAAGTAATAAAACAAAAAATGAATATAACAACTTTTAACCCTCTCCTTACCAGCTATTTTTAGAATTTTCCCCGAAAATTCACACCCACCCGACACAAAATAGACAATTCCTAATCAAACAAAAAAAGTAACAAGTGCCTTCTATAAAGAATGTTGTTCAGCAAAATGATGTCTACAACACAGTGTTTACTATTTATAGCTGTCATCAATGCATTTCTATACATTTGTGATGTACAAGAGAAATTAAAATGAGACAATTCTAGGTTGCATCGTAACGGACGTGACGATTTTCCTATGGGTGGTAAAGAAAGGGTTAACCTTCTCCTTACCGACAATAGAAAAATCAACAATCAACATGCAATCAACAATTTTATTATTTTGTACATCAATAAATTGATAAAAACTATTTTGTTATAGTTATAAAAACGTGGCACCGTGTTGTAGATCTCATTTTGCTGAACACTAATATTATGTATAGAATGTACTAGTTGATTTTCTGTTTTGGTAAGATAAATCTGTTTTTGTTGTGTTGTGTGATTGTGAAGTTTTGGGAAAAGTTCTGAAAATGTTGGTAAGGAGAGAGTTTAAAAAATGATATAAAAATACCAAACACGGAACGTTTCCAGTACAAAACCCTTTTAAAATGTTCCGTATTTGGTATTTTATTCAATTTTGAAGCTGTTATATATATATATATATATATATATATATATATATATATATATATATATATATATATATATATATATATATATATATATATATATTCATTCATATTTCACTATTACTTCTTTGAAAATGCCTAGTTGATTTACAAAACATATTTTAGATTGCTTCTGAAATGTGTTACAACATTCAATGACAAACTCCTCATTTCTATTGGTCTATTGCATAATATAAACTGAATATTTATTCACCAAGAATTTCTTCCAATTCTATTTGCATTCTATTATTGTCATGTAGTATACAAGGAAAAGTAAATGTTTGTTTTTGTTTTTAATGTTTTAACGGCGCTTGCAACACGTTTAGGTTATATCAGCGCCAGTAAAAAGGAAGAAAATGGGATAGTAAAAAGTTCTAGAAATACAATTAAAGCACCCAAGAAAAGTAAGACAAAGGGGAACTGGGAACAAATATAGATCAGATGTAGAATCCAAGAGCATACCATCAATGTACTTAGTTTGAGATCACCTATAAGTCTCATTCGGACACAAGCACAAAATCCAACAAAGAGGAATACACTCAAATGCTTTCATTATACATTGAAAATAACAAATATAATAATACATAACAGAGAGATGATTTACAAGGAAAAAAATATCATCTCCCAAAACAATAACTATGCATTTGACTGTTTCCCTCCGAGCTAGGACTCCGGCCAGGGCCATAACAAAACCAAGTAATCTCATTCCAAGACAAGGACAGAAAGCATGTTGGAAAACAGATATAAGGGGATAGAAGACTCAGTATGTACCTCCCTGCCCACTATAGGAGGTCAGGAACCCCACCCAGGGGTAAAGTAAATGTTGCTGCTTGAAGCTCGAAGAAATAGATAACATTGAATGTTTTGTTTATTCATCTTAACAACGCTACTACCACATTATCTCATTCATCATCATCTGTAGTGTTTCATTCGTCCTGTTTGTTGATAAAGGAGAAACAAGAAATTTTATTTGACTATCTTATTGCTGTTGTCATGTTGCTCTTTTTTAAAAAAAATGATATTCACAAATCTCAATGCACTGACGTGTACCACAATCCATACCAATAGGGAATGAGATTAGCGGAAGAGTAGCGTCCCTTGATTGGACGTCACCTTACAGAGAGAACGTCAATTTGGTTTTGAAGAGTCTCAAGCCGCTTTCACCGGAAGCGAGGACGAGAAGACGCATGCGCACAACCAACACGACGTTCTCTCTCTAATAACTTTTCCGCCAGTGACGTCACAGACTATGGGTGACGTCCAATCAAGGGACGCTACTCTTCCGCTAATCTCATTCCCAAAACTAAGTTTTGAAAGGATCTCCGGACAACTTCAGTGATTGGGTGATATAAAAATTTGCTTTAGAGGAAGGCTGACAAATGGACCTCTGTAACTTAGGTACATTGTAAATACCAATAACGTGAGTACAACTCTTTAAACTTCAAACCACACATGCCTCACCCCCACCCCAACACACCCCACCCCAACACACAATATTATACACACATTCTAAAAGAATAAACCCACAAGAACACTGACAAAGCGCAAATCCATTAAGTGTGTTCCAGGCACTTTAAAAGGGCTCCTAAGCTTATCGCAACATGAAAGACGAGACATGATGCCTGTTGGGCGACATAAAATTTTTCTCCAAGACAGACATCACAGTTTCCGACCAGGTACTCATTTTACACCTGAGTACGGTGAGAGATTATGTTTTCGATTCATGACGCCTTTATATATATATATATAATATATATATATATAAGTGTTGGTGGGTACTTGTAGGTACGAGAATGCTCGATAACTTTGGTTAGAGCTAATATAAAATATGAATGGATTCGCTCACTTATATGGCCGAAACACATGTTTCTGTGGCTTCTATCCACGTCTTCAGTCGGCATTCTATGTCCGGATATACTATGCCGACTGAAGACGTGGATAGAAGCCACAGAAACATGTGTTTCGGCCATATAAGTGAGTGAATCCATTCATATTATATATATATATATATATATATATATATATATATATATATATATACATTTGAAAGATAATTAAGATAGTTTGACTTCTACAACGTTGTTATCGAGCGTTGCTCTCATCAGGAACAATCTACTTTCACTTCCACATCCTGATGAGAGCAACGCTCGATAACAACGTTGTAGAAGTCAAACTATCTTAATTATCTTTCAAATGATTATAAATAGCTCCTTTTATACTAAAGTTGAGCACTATTATTTCATGGTTTTTGTTTTATAATATATATATATATATATATATATATATATATATATATATATATATATATATATATATAAACAGCCAGCAGCCGGCCCTCATTACATTTTTCAGGTAAATTCTCTTAGGTTATTAGGAAATACGGGGAGTGAACGGCACGAGGAGTCTCCTTCAGCCTGATACCCCTAATGGTCATAATCTCATAGTTGTAATGGAAATACTCCCAAACTCATTGTCTTTTATAACAGAGTTCGTTAGTTCAAGTTTACAACAGCCGTTGGCTAGAAGGTTAAACTTCAGCTTTTATATAGGGAATGAGGTTAGCGGAAGAGTCGCGTCCCTTGATTGGAAGTCACCGGCGGAGAAGTTATTAGAGAGAGAACGTCATTTTGGTTTTGCGTATGCGTCTCTCGTCCTCGCTTCCGGTGAAAGCGGCATGAGACACTTCACCGAAGCGAGGACGAGAGAGACGCATGCGCAAAACCATGTTGACGTTCTCTCTGTAAGGTGACGTCCAATCAAGGGACGCTACTCTTCCGCTAATCTCATTCCCTATAGAGCAATATCCACTAAATGTGCTCAAAGCGCTTTACAAGGGGTCCCTGGCCAACAGCAACAGTCAACACGTAGGCTGAGACATGACGCTTGTTAGGCAATATTATTACAATTTCTTCGGACAGAGACAACGCTGTTAACGGCTAGGTACTCATTTTACACCTGAGAACGGTGAGAGAATGTGAGTAAAGAGCCTTTTCCAAGGACTCAACTATGAGCCGAGCGAGCGAGGCTCGAACCCAGGACCTTCCGATCCGAAATCGAGTGTCATCCCACTTGACATATGGGGAGTGAACTACATGAGCCTCAGGAAGCCAGATAACCCAAATGCTTATAATCTCATAGTTGTAATGGAAATACTCTCAAACTCATTGTCTTTTATAACAGTGTCGAACTTATAACTGCCGTTGGCTGTCAAAAGTGTGACCCTTCGCCTCAAAACGGTATTAAGTCGGGATGGTTAACTCTCTCCTTACCGACAATTCTCAAAACATTTACTTAAATGTCATACCTACCGGACACATAAATTGACTTTTTAAACTCAAATTTAAGCGCACAAAGTGCATGCTATACATAATTTTGTCGATCAAAACAAGCGGTACAAAACAGTTTTAAGTTCTTTTAAATATAACAACATTGTGATTTAAATATAACAACATTGTGATTAAAAAAACAAATCTGAAAAAGAAAAATGTTTGTTGTATCGCTACGAATGTGACGATTTTCGGTAAGGAGAGGGTTAAGATGTTGAAAATTGAATTTATAGCCAGAATTATCAGTCTTGTGTTGATTTTGTATGTTTTATTGGGGAGAATGGATATCATATTTAGGGTACTAATGCCAACAATTTATATTTTTGACCAGTTTTAACATTTAATTCGGCTTTTAAGCATAATATGGTTCATTCCGACATAATACCGTTTTGAGACGATGGGTCACAAAGGTAAAAAATGTTGTACGTAGCTCCTCGCCAATCAATCACATCATCAAACACTTGTCTTTATTCTTTACCACTTTCCGGTTATCCGGCCGTTTCCCCGACCAGAATCCCATATTCCTACACTCCGTTATAATGAACTCGTCCACATCCACGCCATAATAGATGTCGAGGTCATAGGTCAGGGAGAGTTTACTAACGTGGATAGGGGTGCTGGTTTTACGTTCTGCATTCTCCAGCTCGTGTTGGATCTTGTCGGTGTCGAGCGGTCCTCCAAGGTAGTTCCTTGTGGCAAGTTCTAGATTCACTGCTGGCAACGCTGTTGAAGATTACATTTCAAATGAATGCAACATCACTCAGTGATAATAATAATAATAATAATAATAATAATAATAATAATAATAATAATAATAATAATAATAATAATAATAATAATAATAATAATAATAATAATAATAATAATAATAACAAAGCGATCTTCTATAGCGCTAAATGCCGAAGCCTCAAAGCGCTTTACAATACTTATCAAACCATAAACACACTAATACGGAGCCAGACACACACACACAAACACACACACACACACACACACACACACAACAGTCGCACACACTAACTATGCAAGTCTTACCAATAAATGAAGAATGAGAGCAATGACAACTGCTTGAAGCTGGTTGGATGGGAGAAACCGTTTCATTCTTTGCAAAATATCAACCAATTAGAATCTGTTTCGGCGCTCAAAAAGAAAAATAATAATTAAAAGCCTCAATCTTAGGCCTACGAAACAATCATTCAAACAATTGGATTCAGTAGTCTGATGTCACGCCACCCGGCAACGGCGGCCATCTTGGTTCTAAACAAAGAAAATCATTACTTTTTATTCGTCATGCTGGCTAGAACTTTTCATATGCCTTGTGATCAGAATGTGTAAAAGTCAAAACATGATCAAATTTATGGGTTTTTGTTCCCTCTGGATACGCTTTTATGCTCGCCGGGGAAATATTTTATACGGGCGTCCGCCATTGTTCCGATAGTTTAGAGCCAGTGTTACTAAGTTACCATGCGTCATTAGAAAGGAAGTGACGTTACGACTGTTGAAGAGTATTGTTCTCTTTTCTCTGTCAATGAAGGCACAATAAACAGATTTTTCTCTAATCTCATAAACTGAACAAAATTAAAGCCAAATTGTGCGGCTATGTGGTCTAGTGGTATGACACTCGCTTTTGGATCGGAAGGTCCTGGGTTTGAGCCTCGCTCGGCGCATAGTTGAGTCCTTGGAGAAGGCTCTTTACTCACATTCTCTCACCGTAAAATGATTACCTGGCCGTTAACAGCGTCTGAAAAAAACGTCTCTGTCCGAAAAAAAATTGTAATATCGCCTAACAGGCGTCATGTACCGTCCTACATGTTAAACGTTGCTGTTAGCCAGGGGGCGCTTATAAAGCGCTTTGAACACATTTAGTGGATATTGTTCTATATAAAAAAAATCTCCAAGAAAATCAAGCTCAATTACAGAGTTTCGTCCATAAGGCTAGACCATAACGTTGGGTCACAGTAAACTAGAAGAGGGCCAAACTTAACTAGAGAGAGAGAGAGAGAGGCCAGACCATAACGTTGGGTCACAGTAAACTAGAAGAGGGCCAAACTTAACTAGAGAGAGAGAGAGAGGCCAGACCATAACGTTGGGTCACAGTAAACTAGAAGAGGGCCAAACTTAACTAGAGAGAGAGAGAGAGAGAGAGAGAGAGAGAGAGAGAGAGAGAGAGAGAGAGAGAGAGAGAGAGAGAGAGAGAGAGAGAGAGAGAGAGAGAGAGTCCTTACCTCTCTGGTTTAAGAGAAACTGGTAAGCTGGTATCACAGACTGCGGGTCTAACAGGTGGAGTTTTAGAAAGAGAGCATTCATTTCCTTGTTGTAACCGTCCTCCGTCAGCCGGCCCTCCACTATCATCCTTTGAATGGCTTTGGTCCAGGCGGGCTCCATGATTCGGGAGATCAATCGGTCAGCCCAGATATGACTTTTTGATGAAAGAATATAATGGAAGTTCCCGATGAAATGTGACCCCTCGTCTCAAAACGGTATTATGTCGGGATGGACCAGATGCTAATAAGTCAACTTAAAGTTAAACTGGTCAAAAATATGAAACGTTGGTATTTAGTGA
>NC_088370.1:36953640-36958640 GCF_034508935.2 Berghia stephanieae | reverse complement strand
TTGATGGACACCCTCCCTCCCCCCCACCCACCCCCCCCCCCCCCTTTTTTTGTCTTCCACGCAACCACATTCCAAAACACTTAAACACACATGTATACACCACACACACACACATACACACACACACACATATAAACATAAACCCAATGAGAACACACACTACATAACACTGATCACCGCCAAATCAACACAACGGAAGTAAGGACTCTACTGACAGATAGAGTTGAGGTGTGGCCATGAGATGTTAGTGTCTTCGGTAAATTTTTTATGATATCTGTTTGACTTAACGAACTTTCAAACTGACTTTAAATTATAAAAGGAAATCAAGTTATCTGTTTATCTATCTGTAAAAAATACATTTCTATTTTTCAAATCTTTCATTAGAGTTGTGCGCCGTATCAATTTTTTTTATTGACTCAAATAAGCACAATGTTCTCCACAAGGCTATATTTTTTAAAGAAAGGATAAACAACAGTGTGTTGTAGAGCATGTTTTGCTAAAGAAATTATGTATTGCAAGAACTTTACTGCTATAGGGAATGAGATTAGCGGATGAGTAGCGTCCCTTGATTGGACGTCACCTTACAGAGAACACGTCAACTTAAAGATCGCTGAGAAACTATCTAACTAACCGCGCGGTTTTACAGGAAGCGAGGACGAGAGACGCATGCGCGAACGATAATGACGTTATCTCTAATGACTTCTTCGCCGGTGACGTCCAATCAAGGGACGCAACTCTTCCGCTAATCTAATTCCCTATTGAGTTTGAGTGATAAAAAATATATTTTTGTGTTAATTTGGTGTGAAGTTTAGGGGAAAATCCTGAAAATGGCTGGTAAGGAGAGAGTTAATGAATAAAATTAAAAATAAAATAAAATTCCCTTTATTCATCCCCAAGTGGGAATTTGTCTTTAGGGTTTATTCCAAGGGAAGACTGGAATAACCCAGGCGTCAGCCGCAGAACAGCGCCGCAAAGTGAGCTAGGGCGAGGTGACTTGCTCAAGGCCACACAACGCCGCGGCGGGTGATTGAATTCGGTACCTTTCGGATACGAAGCAAAGACCGTACCACTGAGCCAGGCTGTCCTAATGAAGACATCAATTCCGTTTTAATAAGGCGATTCCAGGAGTGAGGATTGTTTTAACAGCAGACTGGAAACACTCCCTATGCAATCCCTATGTAAATACAACCAGTCATGCGCGGTCCTGTGGGGAAGCCAAGCGGTCTTAAGCCCCTTGTTCACCGCTTGTGTTTCATCATAAATTTAGATACAAGTTATACACTATTTCGGTTCTAATCAAGTGAAGGCTACTTTTCCATTATAGATATTTCGAAGATGAGGTCACTCAGGTCTTTGTTATTGTTTTGTTTTGTTTTTTGCCATCCGCCTTTATGAGTAATGCTCAATGAACTGTATTAACCCAACTATAAACGTTCATGGATACACACAGTTTTGTTTTTTGGTTATACTTCCGGATGGCAATGTTGTGAGCGTCAAGCCAAGCGCATACTATCTATAAATTTGCCGTATTTGTGTCGCTTTGGAGACTGTTTTAACACAAGACAAGATCATTTGGTTAGAACAGTAAAAGCTGCACTTGATGCCCTTTACATTACACACACACACACACACACACACACACACACACACACACCTATATATATATATATATATATATATATATATATATATATATATATATATATATATATATATAGAATACAAATTGTCACTCACATTTTTTGTGGCCGAGACGTTCGTTTCGAGAAACGAACGTCTCGGCCACAAAAAATGTGAGTGACAATTTGTATTCTATATTATCATTATCGAGCACTTTCGTACCTACGAGTACCCACCAACACTCATATATATATATATATATATATATATATATATATATATATATATATATATATATATATATATAATCTTCTTCTTCTTCTTCTTCATCGTCTTGTGGAAACCTCCAATATTGTCGAGGATCACTCCACAGTTTATATATATAATCATTGTAAAAAATTGATCTTTTATAAATCGCAATATCTACTAAAAGTTCTCAAAGCGCTTTACACGGGGTCCCTGACCAACAGCAACACTTAAAATGTTGGACGAGACATGACGCCTGTTAGGCGATATTACATTTTTTTTTCGGACAGAGAAACGCTGTTAAAGGCCAGGTACTCATTTTACACCTCAGTACGGAGAAATAATGTGAGTAAAGATCCTTTACCAAGGACAACTATGCGCCGAGCGAGGCTCGAACACAGGACCTTCCGACCCGAAAGTGAGTGGCATACCACTAGACCACATAGCCGCACGTTAAGTGATCAAAACAGGGCAATAAAAAACAACAGATAAGCGCTCCATGAATACAATATTTATAATTCATAATAAATTTACCCGTATGATTTGGATTTAAATAGAGAATCATTTTTACTTATAATTTAGATTATATCCCTTATCTCTTCGTGACGTCCCTACCGAACTCGCTTTCAGGAAACACTCAAAAACTTATTGATTTCGTGAATTCTTAATTTATTAGTTATCTTAATTGAGCAGACGATGATCAAAGGATATATATATATTATATATATATATATATATATATATATATATATATATATATATATATATATATATATGACTTTATTTCTTAAATATGTTAAATAGTTGGATGGTGGAAGGTTTGTGTGTGTGTGTGTGTGTGTGTGTGTGTGTGTGTGTGTGAGAGAGAGAGTTAGAGAGCGAGAGAGACTGGGAGTGAGATAGATAGATAGATAGATAGAGTTAGTGAGAGAGAGAGAGTGTGAGAGAGAGAGACAGAGAGTGAGAGAGAGAGTGAGAGAGAGAGAGAGAGAGAGAGAGAGAGAGAGAGAGAGATATTTGAATGGATTGAAGTTATTGTTATGCGCCTAGAGCTTTATTGTATAGAGGAGTGGGCGCAATATAAATAAATTTCATTATTATTATTATTATTATTAAATACTCATTGGTTGTCTTGGTTACGTACATGATGGACCCTTTCATGATATTTGATACATCCGAGTAGAAGGTCACGTGACGCCTCGGTGACGACATCTCTACCGTCGCTATGAAACGGCGTCAACGAATGGAGGACATCGAGTTGAAGGGGCCCCGCCATTGGTTCGCTTTTTATTTGTATAGGCATGGGGGCTTGGCTTGAAGGAGATCTGGGAAGAAGGAGAAAATAATATTTTAAAAATATAATAATAAAAAATGTTAATGCTTTAAAAAAAGGCATTGCCATAGAATGGACACTCCAAGGAAAGAGGAAGCGAGGCCGCCCCAAAATGACTTGGAGACGTACCGTAGAGAGGGAACTAAAGCAGAGAGGCCTGTCTGTCCCTCGAGATGGCCCCAAGAATAGCAGGACCAGGTGGAGATCCCTTGCATCGCCTCAAGTGCTAGCAGGCCCGGAGAGGATTGAGTAAGTGATAGAACAAATCGACATTTTTTTTTTTGCTATGCTTAATGCGCTTTACAGGGATTTATTTATTCTCCTTGCCGACCGCCTTTAACTCTCTCCTTACCAGCAATTTTCAGAACTTTCCCCAAAACTTCACACCCAACTAACACAAACATAGATTTTTTTTATCACTCAAACACAATAGAAGTAAAGTTCTTGCCAGATATAATTTCTCTAGCAAAACATGCTCTGCAACACACTGTTCATTTTCTTTAAATTTGATGATGTAAAAAAGAACTTTGAATAAGAAAAATGTTGGTTGTATCGTCACGAAAGTGACGATTGTCCTACAGTTGGTAAGGAGAGGGTTAACTAACTTTCGATTTCATAACAGTGTACAAGTCGCCAACAATTCCAAAATATCATCACGGCTTGTGCTCATTCAGTCTTGAGTTGTGAAGAATAATTTGTGTAACAGGACTTACCAATGAGCATAACACAGTGGCCCGTCGCCACTGATCACGATCAATGTCGCTTGACGAGGAACTTTTTCGCCCGATGATTAAACAGAATTATGAAAAGATATTGTGGAACGTCATCAATTAAAATGTTATGAGTTGGCACCGCAAATGAAACAAAATATATTCTGAAACGTAACAAGATGCAAAGTGCAGCGAGGAGCTATGACAATATACTAGACTTGTCTGAAAAATATTGACGCCTATAGGGAATGAGATTAGCGGGAGAGTAGCGTCCCTTGATTGGACGTCCCCTTACAGAGAGAACGTCAAATTGGTTTTGCGCATGCGTCTCTCTCGTCCTCGCTGTCGGTGGAGTGTCTCATGCCGCTTTCACCGGAAGCGAGGACGAGAGACGCATGCGCACAACCAACATGACGTTCTCTCTCTAATAACTTTTCCGCCGGTGACGTCCAATCAAGGAACGCTACTCTTCCGTATTGGAGTCACCAGTATAAACGATGCAAGTAGTGTTCTATATCAACATATTCCATTTCACTATAATATTTATTCCACATCAACAGCAAACTACACTGCAAATTGCTGTTTTTGTCATTTTGGCCCAACTTTTCAGAAACTTCAAAAACGATGAATAAAGATACCCCCAACTCGTCACAAATTCTAAATATTAAGAATTTTTATTTTCAAAAGTGCGTTAACTCATCATCATAGCTTGCCACTCCAACACCGAACCCACTCCACAACATCTGGGGAGCAGACTCTCAGGCCATGGTCAGTGCAACTGGGCCCATCCTGGTATTCTCCATCGTCTGCTCTGGGCATCCACATGTACGCAAGCTAATCTCAGCCAGCCCCCACTTTTTCATGCTTCCAGCTGTTCTCCCAATTTTTGCCCGTGCTCTGTTCAGTGTTAGTGTTACCCATTCTTTCCTGGGGAGCTCAGTTCCGACATTGACAAAGGTATCAAAACAAAGCTCAGAAAGCTGATTATGTGTTTACCTTGCTATGAGAGGAGGTACACTGTCCTCTAAAGAGATCTCCGTAAAATTGGCGTCATCCACAATAATCATTGTCTTTATTTTGAATTCAAAATG
>NC_088370.1:36928640-36951140 GCF_034508935.2 Berghia stephanieae | reverse complement strand
CTCTCTCTCTCTCTCTCTCTCTCTCTCTCTCTCTCTCCTCTCTCTCTCTTCCCTCCCTGTATGTGTGTGTGTGAGTGTGTGTGTGTGTGTGTTTGTGTGTGTGAGTGTGTGTGTGAGTGAGTGTGTGAGTGTGTGTGAGTGTGTGTGTGTGTGTTTGTATTAGTGTGAGAAGCTATCATTCATATTTTTACGCAAAATTCTGAATCATTTGTGATTGATCGCCTCGAAAGGGTATTATGTTGGTTGACGTGAACCAGATCCCAAGTCACAGGTAAAAGAATCAGAATTATGTCAGTTTCCTTTCCACACTTTAAAGATACTTTCTAGATTATTACTTGCTACCCAATGAGACACGGTATCAACTTGGTCTAAATCTCTTACAACGGACTGTCCATCCAATTTCTAGCACCTTTGTGCGGCTATGTGGTCAAGTGGTATGACACTCGTTTTCGGATCGGAAGGTCCTGGGTTCGAGCCTCGCTCGACGCATAGTTGAGTCCTTGGAAAAGACTCTTTACTCACATTCTCTCACCGTACTCAGGTGTAAAATGAGTACCTGGCCGTTAACAGCGTTGTCTTTGTCCGAAAAATTGTAATATCGCCTAACAGGCGTCATGTCTCGTACTACATGTTAAATGTTGCTGTTGACCAGGGACCCCTTGTAAAGCGCTTTGAGCACGTTAAGTGGATATCGCTCTATATAAAAGCTCAAATTATTCCATCCCGACAATTTACCGTTTTGACACGACTGGCCACATTTTACACCCAAAGAAAAAAAAATTATAATAATTCCGGTTTTGTTTTGTATTTTTGTTAGAATATTTGATATTTAAATTTTATTTGATTTGTAGCCTTTTTAATTTCACCTAAATTTGTAGAAAGAAATACCTTAAGAGTGTTGTACTATAGGTAGAATGAAGTTGACGTCACTTGGGTCTTTGTTATTGGTTTGGGTTTGTTTTTTTTTTTTTTGCCGTCCATGTTTATAAGTAATTCTCACTAAACTGTATCAACCAGACTATAAACGTTCATGGTTACACACAGTTTTGTGTTTTGGTCCGTTATACTCCTGGATGGCAATACTATCTATAAGTAGTAGGTTGCATGGTTGTATCTATCATGTATCTGTTCAGGTTGGTATTGATAGAATGCGCTTGGTTAAGAAGCTCACAACACTGCCATCCGGAAGTATTTTGGAACAACACCAACACACAAAACTCTGTGTAACCTTGAAAGTTTATAGTCTGGTTCATACAGTTTAGTGAGAATTACTCATAAACGCAGGTGGCAAAAAAAAAACAATAAAGACCTAAGTGACGTCAACTTTGTTCTATCAATAGCCTGGCTTATACAGTTTAGTGAAAATTACTGATGAACGCGGATGGCAAAAAGCAAGAACAAAGGCCTGATTGACGTCAACTTCATTCTATGTGTGTGTGTGTGAGTGTATGTGTGTTTGTGTGTGTGTGCGTATATGTGTGTGTGTGCTTATGTGTGTGAGTGTGTGTGTACGTATGTGAGTGTGTGTAGTGTGTGTGTAGTGTCTATAAATAGCCTAATCAATCTGAGATGCGTAAGAGAGTCATCCTAACTGCTGCTGACATCAATAACTGAAGACATTAAGGACACACCCCACTGGTCAACGGGGCGACCTTTAACCTTTTGGTGGCAGGGATCGATTTTACTCTCGAAATGAGGTTGATGATGACGACGACGATGTTGATGATGATGATGACGATGATGATGATGATGATGATGATGATGATGATGATGATGATGTTGATGGCGGTGATGATGTTGGTGGTGTTTGTGGTGGTGGTGAAGATGATGATGATGATGATGATGATGATGATGATGATGATGATGATGGCTGTGATGATGGTTGTGATGATGATGATGATGATGATGATGACATGATGACGATGATGATGATGATGATCATGATGATGATAATAATAATAATAATAATAATAATAATAATAATAATAATGATAATAATAATAATAATAATAAATTAATAATAATAATAGTAATAATAATAATAATAATAATAATATAATAATAATAATAATAATAATAATAATAATAATAATAATAATAATAATAATAATAATAATAAAAATAATAATAATAATCTATTTCATCTTTTTGGAAACTCTTTGTACGTGACGTATTACAGTTTTCACCAAGAGAGCAGTAATAGCGATGCCAACCGGGCTTCATATAAATCCCAAGTTACATCGCCTTTACTGCTGTCTTGGTGAAAACGGCCATGTTTGCAGTCGTAGTTTTGTATATTATTATAGGTGATGCAAGAATTTGGGGTTTGAGAGTCAATAAGCACGATCTATATTACCTTTCCATGTGCTCGAGGTCATTGGTCACATTGCAAAGTGTGCTCATAGTGACCCACTTAGTGAAAAGTGTTCACAGTTTGAGAAATATCCAACGTCACAATGTGTCATTTTGCTCAGCTTGACTCATGGGTATTTTTACAACTGTCATAAACAAATCAGCGTATTCAGATGCATTGAGAAATGTCCAATCGTTGTACAGCAACAAATCATGT
This sequence comes from Berghia stephanieae, assembly GCF_034508935.2. Lineage (NCBI taxonomy): Eukaryota > Metazoa > Mollusca > Gastropoda > Nudibranchia > Aeolidiidae > Berghia > Berghia stephanieae. Next base: position 36,948,571 of record NC_088370.1, on the reverse strand, counting down.
GATTGATGACGAGGTTGGACGAAAACATGAATATAGATCGTGTGCGCTAGGCTAAGAAGCTCACAACATTGCCATCCGGAAGTATAACGGACCAACACACAAAACTATGTGTAACCTTAAACTTTTATATAATCAGGTCATAAACGCGGATGGCAAAAAACAAAAACCAAGACCTCAGTGACGTCAACTTCATTCTATCTATAGATCGCTCCCATTCCGTCAGCATAGGGTTAATACTTGTCGTTAATAGTGACATAAGATAATTTCACGAACGTATCGTTTTTATTGGGTGGAGACCTCTGTCAGCTCTTAGCTTTTCGTAATATTGGGCATGACATTAATATGTAAAGCATGCCACAATTTGTGATCGATTTTTGTTTGGTTTCTTTGATTCAAGGACGCGTAGGGGAAAGGTGAGTGTGTGTGTGTGTTGGGGGGGGGGGGGGGGGGTGGCCTTGTGGTTAAGCCGATGCACTGCAAAGTGAAATAACACCGGTTCAATTCCCGCAATAGGCTGTTTTTAATTGAGTCAAATTATTTATAAATAGCATCAAGGGTGTATCTAGTGTTCACAGTGAAACGAGTTAATTATGTACACATTTATTCATTCAGAATTGATGTTTATCATTAATTATGTCCCCTTTAATTTGATGAGAACTGAAATTAAATGTGAAAATCTTTAGGAAATCCTGAGAGGAAAATTTTTTACACGAGCATTTGTATAGCGCAATATCCACTAAACGTGCTCAAACTGCTTTACAAGAGCTCCCTGGCCAACAGCAACACTTAACAAGTAGGACAGAACATGACGCCTGTTAGGTGATATAACACATTTTTTTGTCGGACAGAGACAACGCTGTTAACTCACTCAATCCTAGAGGCTTTTGCTACGTTTCAACATTGGAAAATTATGTATTAAAAATGAGCATGTACATAGATAGTTTCATTCAACTACCATTTACATGTAAAAATTAAGAACATTAGCTTTGTTACTACGCATATAATTTGTTTCAGAAGAATGTAATAAATGGGCACGGGATAAAAGTAACCCCGGGTATACTACGGATATATTCGTTGTTAGGGTTGAATGAGTTAATGGCCAGGTACTCGTTTTATATTCCGTTTAGATTGAGACACTGAATGGATGACTGATCAATCTACATTGCTGCACACACGTCGTTTGGAATGCATTATGGGTGGGATGGGATGGAGTCAGCGACTTCTTATAGATAGTATGCAGATGACGTCACTCAGGCCTTTGTTATTGTTTTTGCCATCCGCGTTTGTGAGTTGTTCTCACTAAACTGCATTAACCAGACTATAAAAGTTCATGGTTACACAGAGTTTGTGTGTTGGTCCGTTATACTTCCGGATGGCAATGTTGTGAACTCCTTGGCTAAGCGCATTCTATCTATATTACATTTCCATGTGCTCGAGGTCATTGGTCACATTGCAAAGTGTGCTCAAAATAACCCGCATAGTAAAAAGTGTTCACAGTTTAAGAAACATCCAACGTTCCAATTGGTCATTTTGCTCAGCATGACTCATGGGTATGTTTACAACTTTCACAAATATAGCAGCGTGTTTAGATGCATTGAGAAATGTCCAATCGTTGTTCAGCAACAAATCATGTGATCGATGCCTAGGTTGGACGAAAACATGAATATAGATAGTATGCGGTTGGCTAAGAAGCTCATAACATTGCCATCCGGAAGTGTAACGGACCAACACACAAAACTGTGTGTATCCATGAACGTTTATAGTCAGGTTAATACAGTTCAGTGAATATTACTCATAAACGCGGATGGCAAAAAACAATAACAAAGACCTCAGTGACGTCATCGTCGACCTATCTATAGATCGCTCCCATTAACTTTGTTCCGTGATCTCTGTCTTCTTTTATGACGATTTGTTTTTGGTTTGTATCAGGCTTTTAGTTAACAAAGGCTACGGGATGGAGGGGGCGCTATTTTGTCCATTAGACGCCGAGGTCGTCATTTTACAATCATTGTCACCTACTCGGTCACTGACACCGCTCAATATCGCTTTACTTTTGATATAAGATGGGACACCAACCGCCTATTAATCGTTCATTATCATGATATATAAAATATTACACGTATAATACATAATATAATATAGTGGTCATTAATGACTAATGAGGAACGCATGAATAAAAGGGCTCGGTTAATAAAGCTGATAGGGAATGAGATTAGTGGAAGAGTAGCGTCCCTTGATTGGATGTCACCCATAGTCTGTGACGTCACCGGCGGAAAAGTTATTAGAGAGAGAACGTCTTATTTGGTTGTGCTTCCGCGAGGACGAGAGACGCATGCGCACAACCAACATGACGTTCTCTTTCTAATAACTTTTCCGCCGGTGACGTCACAGACTATGGGTGACGTCCAATCAAGGGACGCTACTCTTCCGCTAATGTCATTCCCTATTGATTGGGGTTGATAATAACAATAATTAGCAGTTAATTATTATAAACAATAAACAACCCGATCAAGGGAGAAAACCTTTATGACTCAACATTCGGATATGACATATGAACTTTGATGGACATAACATGCAGTAATACTCTTCAACAGTCGTAACGTCACTTCCTTCCTAATGACGCATGGTAACTAAGTAACACTGGCTCTAAACTATCGGAACAATGGCGGACGCCCGTATGAAATATTTCTCCGGCGAGCATAAAAGCGTATTCAGGGAAAAAAAACCCCATAAATTTGATCATGTTTTGACTTTTACACATTCTGATCACAAGGCATATGAAAAGTTCTAGCCAGCATGAAGAATAAAAAGTAATGATTTTCTTTGTTTAGAACCAAGATGGCCGCCGTTGCCGGGCGGCGTGACATCAGATTACTGAATCCAATTAGCAGCAATAATTAGCAGTTAATTATCATAAACAATAAACAATCCGATCAAGGGAGAAAACCGCTATGACTCAATCTATTCGGATACGACATCTGAACTTTGATGGACATAACATGCAGTAATTGCTAATACATACTATCATTACGTGACCAGTCAGCTCAAAGCGGTATCAAGGTGGCAATGATATCATTTAACTCTCTCCTTACAAGTCATTTTCAGAATTTTCCCTGAAACTTCATACCCACCCAACACACAAATATATTTTTTTCTACTCAAACAGAAAAAGGAACAAGTACATTCCATACATATAATTGTCCAGTGTCTAATTCTTATCACAAGAACAAAATATTTTCTTTATACTTTGTGATGTACAAAATATCAGAATGAGAAAACTGTTGGTTGCATTGTAACAAAATGGAAAGGAGAGGGTTAACCCTCTCCTTACCAGCCATTTTCAAGATTTCCCCCAAAACTTCACACCCAACTAACACCAAAATATATTTTATCACTCAAACACAATAGCAGTAAAATTCTTGCGATACATAATTTCTTTAGTAAAACAGGCTCTACAACACATTGTTCATTTTCTTTAAATTTTATGATGTATTAAATAAATTTGAATAAGAAAAATGTTGGTTGTATCGTAACGAATGTGACGATTTTCCTATGGATGGTAAGGAGAGGGTTAATAGGAAAAGCAATCAATTTACTTAAGTTGTTTACGTAATGGCAAAGTGGTGAGATAATCGTTTCGTTACGAAAAAAAAATTAATAAAAAAACAAAACAACGTAACCCGTAACATTTCGGACTCAAAATACTTCCTCCACAAACTGTCTTTTTCCGCTTCTTTAAAAAAAAAAAAATACCGTTTTAACCATTTTTATTTTTGTTGTTGTCTGAGGAAAGGTTTTGAGTCCGAAACGCAGAGAAACGATCAGTGTTGTGTACAGTGTTCTGTTTTAAAGCTGTTATGTCATTCATTATTTTTATTTTTTTCGTTCAAAACTTTTCATGGTTCACAGCTTCTGGCAGCTTGGTATCCACTTCAAATTTGGTTAAAAAAAAGTCTAAGTAAATGGGAGTGATCTATATTCATGTTTTCATCCAACCGAGTCATCAATCACATGGTTTGTTGCTGTCCAACGATTGGATATTTCTTAACAAATGTAAACACACTGCTTTGTTTATGAAAGTTGTAAACGTACTCATGTATCAAGCTGAACAAAATGACCTATTGTGATATTGGATAATTCGAAAACTGTGAACACTTTTCACTTTGGAGGTCACTTGAGAACACATTCCAATGTGACCAATGACCTCGAGCAAATGGAAATGGAATATAGATAGTATGCGCTTGGCTAAGAAGCTCATAACATTGCCATCCGGAAATATAACGGACCAACACACAACACTGTGCGTATCCATGAACGTTTATAGTCAGGTTAATCCAGTTCAGTGAGCATTACTCATAAACGCGGATGGCAAAAAACAATAACAAAGACCTGAGTGACGTCATCTGCATACTATCTATTAATCATGCCCATTATCCGATTTGGAAACACATTAGCTTTAGAATACAACAACGTTTCGTCATCTCTGTATAAATACTTCGAATAAGTATCAACATATTGATAGTATGCGCTTGGCTGAGAAGCTCACAACATTACCATCCAGAAATATAACGGGATCAACACACAAAACTATGTGTAACCTTGTAGTTTATAGTCTGGTTGATACAGTTTAGTGAAGATTATTCATAAACGCGGATGGCAAAAAACAATAACAAAGACCCGTGTGACGTCAACTTCATTCTATCTATAGATAGTATGCAGATGACGTCACTCAGGCCTTTGTTATTGTTTTTGCCATCCGCGTTTGTGAGTTGTTCTCACTAAACTGTATTAACCAGACTATAAAAGTTCATGGTTACACAGAGTTTGTGTGTTGGTCCGTTATACTTCCGGATGGCAATGTTGTGAACTCCTTGGCCAAGCGCATTCTATCCATACAATTAAGTGGGAATTACTCACAAACATGGATGTCAAAAAACAGTAACAAAGACCTGTGTGATGTCAACTTAGTTCGGTTCTAAATTTAGTTCGAAGTTGACGTCACTAAAGTCTTTGTTATTGTTTTTTTTTTACCATCCGCGTTTATGAGTAATTCTCACTTAACTGTATTAACCAGACTATAAACGTTCAAGGTTACACACAGTGTTGTGTGTTGGTCCCGTTATATTTCCGGGTGGCAATGTTGTGAGTTTCTTAGCCAACGCATACTATCTATATTATGCTCAATCGATTTGACATTTTTAAAAGCTGACAGAAAACCAAGAAATCACATCACTGTTAACACATAGCACGACACAAATCCGTAATATAATATACACATAAGCGAATATTCGTCATTTCCTTTACACATATTTTTTCGAAGAAGTTTGAGAAAATGACGAGACAAAAAAAAAGTAGAGAATGAGTTGCACCGATCCCTTCGTTCGCCAACTGGCTGTCCTCGTGACACAATAAAATGACCTTTCCAAGAATGACTTCTTGTTAGGTCGCATGTTAAACGTATACCTGTGGGCAAGACCTTAGTCATCTTTCATTCATAATAGAAAACAAATTGTTTCCGATAAAACGTCAGTGATTTTTGTTATTAATGTCGTCGTCGTCGTCGTCGTCGTCGTATTCCATCATCTTCAGTATAGAATGAATGCAATTGTCGTCACTCGGCTCTTTGGTATTGTTTTTAGACCGCTAGTAAGGTGATTAGTTCTCCTTCTTTTGTGGCTTAACATTGTCTATGCAATGTGTGATCTGTGAATTTTGTTTACTCATAGATATCGCCAAGCCCTTTAAAAAAATGTGAGCTTTTATATAGCGCAATATCCAGTAAACGTGCTCAAAGCGATTTACAGAGGGGCCCTGACCAGCAGCAACACGTAACATGAGAGTGATACATGACGCCTGGTAGGCAATATTCCGAATTTTTTATCCGACAGAGACAACGATGTTAACGATCAGGTACTCATTTTACACCTAAGTACTGTGAGAGATTGTGAATAAAGAGCCTTTTCCAAGGACGCAACCATGCCCGTGCGAGGCTCAAACCCAGGACCTTCAGATCCGAAAGCGAGTGTCATACCACGAGACCACATAGCCGCTGTTTCCATGCCCCCTTGATAGTGTTTAATGCGTTGTACACCAATAAGGTGACAAATGCCTTCATTTTATGTGTTCGTACGATTCATCTGGCGGGCATGATAGGTGAGTATTTTGCCCAAACGCAAAACATCGACATATAGAACGAAAATTACGCCACTCAGCTCTTTTAAAAAAATGTTTTAGACAGCTATTTTGGTGGTTAGTAAAAAAAAAAATTTAAAAAATAAATAAATTGAGCATTTATATAGCGCAATATCCACTTAACGTGCTCAATGCGCTTTACAAGGGGTCCCTGGTCAACAGCAACATTTAACATGTAGGACGAGACATGACGCCTGTTAGGCGATATTACAATTTTTCGGACAAAGACAACGCTGTTAACGGCCAGGTACTCATTTTACACCCGAGTACGGTGAGAGAATGTGAGTAAAGAGTCTTTTCCAAGGACTCAACTACGCGCCGAGCGAGGCTCGAACCCAGGACCTTCCGATCCGAAAGCGAGTGTCATGCCACTAGACCACACAGCCGCACATAATCATAGTAATCACTAAATCATATCAGACTATAAACGGTCAAGGTTACACATAATTTTGAAAAAGTATTTCACCTAAACGCGGCCATCTTGGTTCTAAACAAAGAAAATCATTACTTTTTATTCTTCATGCTGGCTAGAACTTTTCATTCCCTTTTCATATGCCTTGTGATCAGAATGTGTAAAAGTCAAAACATGATCAAATTGATTGGGTTTTTTTCCTCTGGATACGCGTTTAAACTTGCCGGAGAAATATTTCATACGGGCGTCCGCCATTGTTCCGATAGTTTAGAGCCAGTGTTACTAAGTTACCATACGTCATTAGGAAGGAAGTGACGTTACGACTGTTGAAGACTATTATCATCACTAAGTCTAAGTAAACGAGGGCTATGAACGCACTGGCTGGCCGTCGTAGGCTGAAAGCGTCTTATAATAATAGCCTTCAGTCAACATTTGTGACGTCACTTTGGAAAGCTTATTGGTGTAAAAATTAGCGATGAGAGCGACGCCACCTGTTGGCTTTTTGGCTGTGACGATAAAATTGATGTGCACATCATAAGGTTTTGGTAGTGGTCGATACCTAGTAGGTAGGTAGGTCACGATTTTAACAAGTAAACCAATAAAACTGTCACTTCGACACAGATCATTATATCCGTACTTCTTTAGAACGTGCTGGTAGTTTTAACTCACTCAGTCCTAAATTTAAAAAAAAAACCCCAGAAAAAACAAAGAAACCAAAACATACAATCAACAAGGAAATCATTCGAATTGATAATAATTCGAAAAAGCAACAACAACAACAAAAATATTACGACGGGAAGGACGACGGTGGCTATGACAACAGCAACAACAACAACAACAACACAAACAACAACAACAGACAATAATAGGACCATGCTTCGATAAAGCCCAGTTCGTTTCGTGCCCCCCTCCCCGCATCACAGCAGTGATTGTATAGCTATCTGGATTTACGTTAGATTTAGCTGAAACCGTCATATCCCATTGGTAGCAAGTAATTGATAAAAAAAAAGATAAAAATAAGACAGTTCCCTTTATTCATCCCATAGTGGAAATGTGTCTCTAGGGCGGTCTATTCCAAGGGAAGACTGGAATAACCCAGGCGTTAGCCGCATTGCAGTGTCGCAAATTGAACTAGGGCGAGGTGACTTGCTCAAGGCTACACAGCGCAGCGGCGCGTGATGGAATTCGGTACCTTTCGGAAACGAGGCAAAGACCGTTCCACTGAGCCACGCTGCCCCTAATTGATAATCCTCTTTGAACGCTACAGAAATAGAGCTAAACCAAAGTTCAAAGTTTCAAAGTTTATTCAATCTTAGGCTTTCGCCAATAAATCAACAATTTGATGACAACATACATGAAAGTGGAAAAAAAAAAAAGAAAAAAAAAAGGTAAATGGAACCAAAAAATAAACTGATACACCACACAAAAATACAACAATCAATACCATCAATACGCACAATAATAAGAATAAGAATAATAATAATAATAATAATAATAATAATAATAATAATAATAATAATAATAATAATAATAAGAAGAAGAAGAAGAAGAAGAAGAAGAATAAGAAGAAGAATAAGAAGAAGAATAAGAAGAAGAATAAGAAGAAGAATAAGAAGAAGAATAAGAAGAAGAAGAATAAGAAGAATAAGAATAAGAATAAGAATAAGAAGAAGAAGAAGAAGTGAAGAAGAAGAAGAAGAAGAAGAAGAAGAAGAAGAAGAAGAAGAAGAAGAAGAAGAAAAGAAGAAGAAGAAAGAAGAAGAAAGAAGAAGAAAGAAGAAGAAGAAGAAGAAGAAGAAAGAAGAAGAAAGAAGAAGAAAGAAGAAGAAAGAAGAAGAAAGAAGAAGAAAGAAGAAGAAAGAAGAAGAAGAAGACGAAGAAGAAGAAGAAGAAGAAGAAGAAGAAGAAGAAGAAGAAGAAGAAGAAGAAGAAGAAGAAGAAAGATAATCCTCTCTGAACGCTACAGAAATCGAGCTAAACCCCTGCTGAAGGGGGCTCGTGACTCAACTACAAGTAAATGGATTATAGTAGTATAGATAGTATGCGCTTGGCTAAGAAGCTCACAACATTGACATCCGGAAGTATAACGGACCAACACACAAAACTATGTGTAACCATGAACTGTTACAGTCTGGTTAATACAGTTTAGTGAGAAGTACTCATAAACATGGATGGTAAAAAAAAACAATAACAAAGACCCGAGTGACGTCTATACTGTACTTGTACTTACCTCAGTAAATATGAAATATAATCCGAAAAAAGGGACAGAAAAACTTAGATCTATTCACAACCAAAAATAAAAATCGTATCAGACCGTGGCCTTCGTAAAGTTATGGCCTGACCAAAATGTCAGTCTTTGGCCACAAAAGAAAACAAATCGTGAGTTGAATTCAATAGTTCAACCAATGAAATAACTTGTTTCCATGAGCTCTACTAACGACAACTCACTAATAACGTCAAACTGCCAGTCCTTTTGGTTTTCAGTATCAGGCTATAACATAACGATGGCTACAATCAGTCGGGTTTTGGTTCTAAAAAGTTTTAGTAGCTACTCCTGTCATCTAAGTCAAGTCAAGTCAAGGGGGCATATTATAAAGGCTAGCACTATTCAGTATCTGATACTGAATAGTGGTTTTGCACTATTCAGTATCTGATACTGAATAGTGCTTTTGTACTATTCAGTATCTGATACTGAATAGTGGTTTTGCACTATTCAGTATCTGACACTGAATAGTGGTTTTTGTACGGTGTTTTTTTTTCCGAAACCTGACAAAGTTATGGGAAGAGGACAGCTGTGGGAGTGAATCTGGGACTCAGAAAAGTGTACACCAGTGGGGAGTGAACCTGGGACTGGGTTTCGGCGGGTTTCGTAATAAAAAGCAATTACTTTTTACGAAACGCGACGACACCCGGCAATATCCGACAAAGTTATGGGAGGTAGGCAGTAGCGTGTGTGTGTGTGTGTGTGTGTGTAGGGGGGGGGAGGGGGCGAGGGGATGAACCTGAGATTCAGGGAAGTGTACACCAGTGGGGAGTGAACCTGGGACTCTGGGTTTTGTAAAAAAGCAATAAAAAATGTGGGGGGGGGATCACTTTTTTACGATACCCGGCAATATGCGGCAAAGCGTGGGGAGTGAACCTGAGACTCAGTGAAGTATACACCAGTGGGGAGTGAACCTGAGACTATGGTTTTCGGCGGGCTTCAGCTAGTTTCATATAAAAGCAATTACTTTTTTACGAAACCCGATTAATCCTGGCAATATCCGAGAAAGTTATGGGTAGTAGGCAACAGTGGGGAGTGAACCTGAGATTCGTGGAAGTAAACACCAGTGAGGAGTGAACCTGGGACTGGGTTTCGGCGGGTTTTGTAAAAAAAAAAAAGCAATTACTTTTTGTTTACAAAATGCGCCAAATCCCAACAAAATCGGGCAAAGTTATGGAAAGTAGGCAAATAATGGGGAGTGAACCTGAGACTAAGGGAGGTGTACACCAGTGGGGAGTGAACCTGAGACTCTGGTTTTCAGCGGGTTTCAGCGAGTTTCATATAAAAGCAATTACTTTTTTACGAAACCCGACGAAACCTGGCAATATCCGAGAGAGTTATGGGAAGTAGGCAACAGTGGGGAGTGAACCTGAGATTCATGGAAGTATACTCCAGTGGGGAGTGAACCCGAGAATCTGGTTTTCGGAGGGTTTCAGCGAGTTTCACATAAAAGCAATTACTTATTTATGAAACCCGACAATATCTGACAGTTATTGAAAGTAGGCAAACAGTGGGGGGTGAACCTGAGACTCAGGGAAGTGTACACCAATGGGGAGTGAACCTGAGACTCTGGTTTTCAGCGGGTTTCAGCGAGTTTCATATAAAAGCAATTACTCTTTTACGAAACCCGACGAAACCTGGCAATATCTGAGAAAGTTATGGGAAGTAGACAACAGTGGGGAGTGAACCTGAGATTCATGGAAGTGTACACCAGTGGGGAGTGAACCTGAGACTATGGTTTTCGGCGGGTTTCAGCGAGTTTTACATAAAAGCAATTACTTTTTTACGAAACCCGGCAATATCCGACAAAGTTGTGGGAAGTAGGCAACAGTGGGGAGTGAACCTGAGACTCAGGGAAGTGTACACCAGTGGGGAGTGAACCTGAAACTCAGGGAAGTGTACACCAGTGGGGAGTGAACCTGAGACTATGGTTTTTGGCGGGTTCCAGCGAGTTTCACATAAAAGCAATTACTTTTTTACGAAAACCGGCAATATCCGACAGTTATTGAAAGTAGGCAAACAGTGGGGAGTGAACCTGAGACTCTGGTTTTCAGCGGGTTTCAGCGAGTTTCATATAAAAGCAATTGCTTTTTTACGAAACCGACGAAACCTGGCAATATCCGAGAGAGTTATGGGAAGTAGGCAACAGTGGGGAGTGAACCTGAGATTCATGGAAGTGTACTCCAGTGGGGAGTGAACCCGAGAATCTGGTTTTCGGAGGGTTTCAGCGAGTTTCACATAAAAGCAATTACTTATTTACGAAACCCGACAATATCCGACAGTTATTGAAAGTAGGCAAACAGTGGTGGGTGAACCTGAGACTCAGGGAAGTGTACACCAGTGGGGAGTGAACCTGAGACTCTGGTTTTCAGCGGGTTTCAACGAGTTTCATATAAAAGCAATTACTCTTTTACGAAACCCGACGAAACCTGGCAATATCTGAGAAAGTTATGGGAAGTAGACAACAGTGGGGAGTTAACTTGAGATTCAAGGAAGTGTACACCAGTAGGGAGTGAACCTGAGACTCTGGTTTTCGGCGGGTTTCAGCAAGTTTCATATAAAAGCAATTACTTTTTTACGAAACCCGACAAAATATGGCAATATCCGACAAACTTATTGAAGCAGGCAACAGTGGGGGGTGATCCTGAGATTCAGGGAAGTGTACACTTGTGGGGAGTGAACCTGGGACTCTGGATTTTGTAAAAAAGCAATACCAAGGGGGAGGGGGAATTACTTATTTACGAAACCCCGCCAAAACCCGACAAAGTTATGGGAAGCAGGCAGCAGTGGGGAGTGAATCTGGGATTTGGACACTGATGAGGATTGAACCTGGGACTGCGAGAGGCTGATTCCAGTGGACAGTGAGCTCAGAATGTACTTTGATTTCGAAACCTACCGAAATTGTCAAAAGTTATGGGAGGTGGGCACCATTGGGCAATGAACCGGGACTCAGGGAAGTGCACACCGGTTGGGAGTGAACCTGGGACTATGAGAAGAGGATATCAGTGGAAATGAACCTGGGACTAGGGGAGATGAATACCAGTGGGAAATGAAGCCGGACTATGGGAGATGGGTACCAGACGAGAATGAAGCAATTACTTTTTTACGAAATCCGCCAAAACCCGCCAAAAAACCATAGACTTAGGTTTACTCCCCAATAGTGTACACTTCCCTGAATCTCCTGTCCACTCCCCCACTGTTGCCTACTTTCTTTCCATAACTTTGTCGGATATTGTCGGGTTTCGTAAAAAGTAATTGCTTTTTTTTTTACGAAACCCAGCTTCAGGTTCACTCCCCAACGGTGTACACTTCCCTGAGTCCCAGGTTCACTCCCCACTGCTGCCTACTTCCCATAACTTTGTCGGGTATCTGCGTGTTTTGGCAGGTTTCGTAAAAAAAAAGAAACACCCCTTACAATACCACGTGTATTCAGTAAATAGATGTCAATTGTAGTCTAATATTCAGTATCTATTATTATTATTATTATCATTATTATTATTATTATTATTATTATTATTATTATTATTATTATTATTATTATTATTATTATTATTATCACGTAAATTTTAATATAGTACGGCAATTAATTCACGGAAGTACATCGCTCAATTAAAAAATGCAGAAAGTCTGCCCACATATTTATAATGAATCGGGTTTGCCTTAGATGACAAAACAAACAAACAAACAAACAAACAAACAAACAAACAACAACAAGAACAACAACAACAAATGAGACAAACAGAAAAAAAGCAAGATTTTAAAAAATAATGAACAATAGAAGAGCACAATAATGAAAAACAACAACGAGATGATAACACATAAAAGACATTCGTAATAAATCGATAACTGATTAAATCACTCCAACTACTTGATTAAAAAAAATAATCATCATAATCATAATAGTGATGATGACGATTACAACAACAATAATAATAATAGTAAGTAAGTAGAAATAATAATAATAATAATAATAATAATAATAATAATAATAATAATAATAATAATAATAATAATAATAAAAATAATAATAATAATAATAATAAAAGTACAATAGTATAATATCAACATGAAAGTATATTACAAGCAAATAAAATTATAAAAACAAAAGTTTAAAAAATATCAATAGACAGAAGGAATTAAAAAAATAATGGGGAAAAAAAAAACAAGTTACCCCTACCGGGATTTGAACTCTCGAACCTTAAACTCAGAGTCAAACAGCTTATATCCACCAAGCCATGGTGTCACTGTACTCTTAGTGACATTTAATCATGTCTATTTATACATTTAAAAATGGATTTGAATGCCACTCTTATTTTGATATTTTGAACTATGTTAATTGCATAAAAGCAGAAATTTAAAAAAAATTACGATCAAAATATTTTTACAGCTTTGATTTTGGGCTGTCACTTAGTGCATGTGTTCAATCTGGAAGTAGGTCAACAGTTTATTTCCATTCAACCGAGATTGTCGCACTTTTCACTCTCTCTATGAAAAAGAGTTCCTTATGGATACTGAATAGTGGCAAAGCACTATTCAGTATCTGATACTGAATAACCACTTCCTATTATAAAAGGCCGCTATACTCTATACCTACGTCATAAGTTATAACAACTGACATTGCAATCACGGACACTGGATTGGCTGGCTGGTGGCATTTCACTGCTCATGATTTGGGAATTAGAAGAGGGGGGGGGGGGGGGGGGGGGAGGAGCGGGAGTGAGGACGCAAATAATAATGGATTTTGGGGGTTTTTTTTAACATCAAAAGGCAGTAACTGACAAGCAGAACTGAACTGGTATCACTTTTTTTATATGTACAATGTCATCTCTTCTCTGTTGTTGGTTGAATAGATAATGGCTAAGACGCTCACAACATTGCCATCCGGAAGTATAGATAGTTCGAAGATGACGTCACTCAGGTCTTTGTTATTGTTTTTTGCCATCCGCGTTTATGAGTAATGCTCACTGAACTGTATTAACCTGACTATAAACGTTCATAGATACACACAGTCTTGTGTGTTGGTCCGTTATACTTTCAGATGGCAGGCAATGTTATGAGCTTCTTAGCCAAGCGCATACTATCTATAACGGACTAACACATAAAACTATGTGTAACCTTAACCTTAGTCTTGTTAATGCATTTCAGTGAGAATTACTTATAAACGCGGATGGAAATAAATAATAACAAAGACCCCAGGTTTGTCTGTAGAAAAAATAAATAGTGCTATACATGGGTCATGGTTAGACCTACCTAGGGTGTTGCTGTTGGCTTGCGAACCATTGTATAGGGCCTCGAGTACATTTATCGGATATTGTGTATATAAAAACTCACGTTTTCAACCCAGTGCTGCTGCTACCATCATTATTACGACCATTACCTGCCACTACTACTACGACTACTACTTCTACTACTACTACTACTACTACTACTACTACTACTACTACTACTACTTCTACTACTACTACTACTACTACTTCTACTACTACTACTACCACTACTACCGCTGCTGCTTCTGATACCACTACTACTGATGTTGTTGCTGCTGCTGTTTCTGCTCCAGCTACTATTTCGACAACAACCACCACCACCACCACCACATCACCACCAAACCAGCGTCACCGCTATCTTTTATTTCATTTTATCGATTTATTATTTATTTATATAATTTATTTTATTTGTAAAAATGGCATATACCGCATTCCGTCTTATTCCACACAACAAAATTATATTATTACCGTTGCATAGATTAAAACGGGGGGGGGGGGGGTAGTACTTATGGTACACCATGCACACTTTCGTCAGCACCGTGTGTAGGCAGAGAACAATAATAGCACCAATCTAGGGGAATCTAGGCTATAATTATGTGTTATTAGCCTGACACAAAACAACTCGTACTAGAGAATGGGGTGGGAGGTGGTAGGCATGGCCAAGCAAAAGCGATGATGTCTTTATACTTTCGAACAGCGACACGGAATGAATTCTATCAAATCTAATACAACAAGGAGGTGACTCTTAACACTCGCTGAGCCTTTTTTCTTCATTCAGAATAAACCAACGTTTTTGTTTTTATTTAGTTATAGAGGAAAACACTTTCATTGTTTTAATTATCTTAGAGAATGGCAGCGGTTTCTAATGGTGCTCACACACTATTATGTTATGATGATTGACCCAATCATCACATTCTTCACGGTATTCGTGCACCGTCGCAAACCCACTCGGAACCTTCGTCACAATACAACGTTTTCGGGTTCTATCCCACACCCGGTACTTGCTGGACAGGTGGAAATATAGAATGGCGAAATTGAATGTCTTGGTTTAATCCTCTTCACTCCTTGTAGGACACAGGCCATCTAGGAGTGTCCTCCGTCGACTTCTGTCCTGGGCCATCTTCCTGGTAGTCTCCCAGATGAGGCCTGTTAGGGCCTCTACGAGCGTCCGCCATCGACTTCTGGCCTTGACCATCTTCTTGGTAGTCTCCAAGGTGAGGCCTGTTAGGGCCTCTACGAGCGTCCGCCATCGACTTCTGGCCTTGACCATCTTCTTGATAGTCTCTCAGATGAGGCCTGTTAGGGCCTCTACGAGCGTCCGCCATCGACTTCTGGCCTTGACCATCTTCTTGGTAGTCTCCTATGTGAGGCCTGCCATTTTCACTCTTTCTGACAGTGAGCGCCTCCATGTATCTTTAGGACGATCCACCTTTTGGGGTTCCACTCAAGGGGCTGGCGGGTGACATTGCTCTCTGGTCTTCTTAAGTGTGTGACCGACCCATCTCCATTTCCTCCTCCTCCTGTCTAGGTGTTGAAATTGACTGTCTATCAAACCATAATTTTTAAAGGTGATTCTCAAAACTGTCCAAGTCTCTTTTTCTTCGTCCAGAGAAACTGATATTTCAGTCATTTACCTGTTTAGTTATATAGGGAAATTCTTGTTCTCTTGCCTAATAGTAAAAGGTAAAAAAACAAAGAAAATCTAATGCTGTTTGGGTGTGGTTTTGAATGTTATAATAAGATATTATAATATTACATACCACCGATGTATTGGTGGTAAGATGGACGAAAATGTGCTGGCCTTATAAAAAGTGCCAGTATCCAAATCAAAACGAAGGGGAAAACCAAAACTAATAATTAAAAAAAAACCAAAAAAAAACAAACAACCAAGGCACCGAACCCTGGGGAACTCCGCTGTTAAGCTCATGCACATTAATACTCTTTCCACGATTACGTAGCTATGACTTGAACCGATCAACGTATGTGCATGACATACTATAAGTAATCATGAAATGTTTGTGAAGAAGATATCCATCTATTGAATTGTGTCAAAGGCGAGAGGGGAGTCAAGAGCCAAACAAATACTTCACAAAATATGACTTGAGTAAAAATATATCCTTCCAAGTTTAAAAAGGATAAAAGTTTCCAAGTTCAACGAAATGTCAATACTTTTAAATAATTTTATAAACAGAACGACCAGGTGATCTACCCTCCTTTTATTGTATATATGTGACCTACCTCGTCAATCTGGTATTGAGTCTGGATAAACTAGAGAAAGAGAATCAGAATCTCTGTTTGCTTATTCTTCTCTCTTCTACGAAATTACATTTACTCTCTCATCAAAATAAGATTTCTTTTAACCCTCTCCTCACCAACTATATGAAAATCGTTACATTCGTTACAATACAACCAACATTTTTCTTATTCAAATATTCTTTTGTACATCATAAAATTTACAGAAAATGAACAGTGTGTTGTAGAGCATGTTTTGCTAAAGAAAATTATGTATCGCAAGAACTTTACTGCTATTGTGTTTGAGTGATAAAAATCGATTTTTGTGTTAGTTGGGGGTGAAGTTTTGGGGGAAATCCTGAAAATGGTTGGTAAGGAGATAGTTAAATTCAAATTTCATATGTATAGATAAAATGCGCTTGGCCAAGGAGTTCACAACATTGCCATCCGGAAGTATAACGGACCAACACACAAACTCTGTGTAACCATGAACTTTTATAGTCTGGTTAATACAGTTTAGTGAGAACAACCCACAAACGCGGATGGCAAAAACAATAACAAAGGCCTGAGTGACGTTAGCTGCATACTATCTATAAATGTTCGGCTGTGTTCACCTAGAAACAATATCGGATTGATATGAACGGTAAAAGAATTATATTTTGGAATGTGCAATAGGCTTCAATCCACCATCCCAAACCACAAAATATCTTTTGTATCATTTGTTTTATCTTATCATTCAAATCGACTTGAAATGAGTAGCAATGAATGAGTCATCAGGCATATTAACCTTTACTTTGTGCATGACGCATTAACTCTTTCACGTCGAGGTTGAATGTTATTTTTCTCTTATCACAATTGGATTCAGTAGTCTGATGTCACGTCGCCCGGCAACGGCGGCCATCTTTGTTCTAAACAAAGAAAATCATTACTTTCTATTCTTCATGCTGGGTAGAACTTTTCATGTCTTGTGATCAGAATGTGTAAAAGTCAAAACATGATCAAATTTATGTTGGTTTTTTCTCTTCTGGATACGCTTTTATGCTCGCCGGGGAAATATTTCACAAGGGCGTCCGCCATTGTTCCGATAGTTTAGAGCCAGTTACTAAGTTACCATCCGTCACTACGAGGGAAGTGACGTCACGACTGTTGAAGAGTATTCTTCCAACTACCTATCGTGGACAGGCTGGGGACTCAGGTCGTTTTTTATCAAGGAAATTCCAAGTCACGTCATTACCACGCTATAGATAGAACGAAGATGACGCCACGCATGTCTTTGTTATTGTTTTTTGCCATCCACGTTTATATATGGGTACATCTCACTAAACTGTATTAACCAGACTATAAACATTTAAGGTTACACGTAGTTTTGTGTGTTGGTCCATTATACTTCCGGGTGGCAATGTTGTGAGCTTCTTAGCCAAGCGCATACTATCTATTACTGCTTTTATGTAGACAGACATATTATGACACGTGATCAGAGCAAAAAGGAATTCCGCTTGTAAAGCTTGTGAAATTGGGCAATTAGTAAATTAGGCAAATCCCGAAGCAGTTGCTCCCATCACCGGAACGAAATTGACGTCATTCGGCTCTTTGTTATTGTTCTAAGATAGACATTTAATTATTAGTTCTCACTAAATTCTACATATAGATACTATGCGCTTGGCTAAGAAGCTCACACCATTGCCATCCGGAAGTATAACGGACCAACACACAAAACTTTGTGTAACCACGAACTTTTAACGTCTGGATAACACATTTAAGTGAGAATTATCCATAAACGTGGATGTCAAAAAACAATAACAAGAACCTGGGTGACGTCAACTTCGAACTATCTATAGATTTGTGTGTTGGTAGATACGTTATATCCGACTGGCAGATTTTGTATTTTACCTAAACTCATAACACCATTAGATTACACGAATGCTTCGTTCAAGCTTGTCAGATCGACTTGATAATAATATGTTTGATTATGCATCAACATCAAGATAAGGTGCTTAGGGGTATAACTATTTTTAAAGTAGAAAACAGTGGGGGCTGCCTGAAGCCCGTGATCGTGAAAATACTAACGAGAGAGTGAAAATGGAGAGGTTTCGTATGGGAACAAAACAGACAATGGACGTTTCGGGGACAAACCCTTCGTCAGCACAACAATGCACAAATAAACGTGGAAAACAAATAAATTTGTCTAATGGCTAATGATGTTATGGGTTTAGATAAAATACAAAATGATATTTTTTACTCTGGTCATATTTTGTGAGTATTTGTTTCGCTTCTGACTTTCCTCTCGCCTTTGACACAGTAGATGGTTACCTTCTTCACAAACATTTCATGAACAGACGTTGGTTGGTTCAAGTCATACCTATGTAATCGTGGAACGAGTATTGATGTGCATAAATAAATTTGTTTTCCACGTTCATTTGTGTATTGTTCAACTGATGAAGGGTTTGTACCCGAAACGTCCATTGTCTGTATTGCTCCCACACGAAGCCTCTCCATTTTCACTCTTTCGTTAGTATTTTAACTATTTTTAAATAGGATTACACGAATAAAGGTGTACATACTCACAGTTTCTCGAACCCATGACGTAATGTTTGCTATCTCTCGATCCTCTCACAAGTCAATGCTATGGTGTGGGAGTTGACATTTAAATGCTCGCTATTGGGTGAATGCGTTTATCACAGATTGTGTCCCTTTGTTGTGTCCAACACAGTGAATAATACAATTAAGAGGACTCTTGGTGGTGGTGGTGGGGGGGGGGGGGGGGGCAGGGGGGGGGGGGGTTGATGGTTTATTTTATGAGTGAACAAAACTCACAAAATCACACATTTCATGAAAAGAAGAAGCCACCACACTGTGATACCCTGTGTCCCGTGTAGAAAAGTATTTGTCTTTATTCTTTGTCCACCAATGAAGGGAGTGAATTTGGTAGATAATGCATTCACTCAATGATAATAATAATAATAATAATAATATTATGACAACCTCAGTTTGTCACTGTTATGAAGTACTGAAGTCCGAAGAACGATTGATATTAGACACACACAGATGAATATTTTTGACAGTTTCTTTGAATCCGAAGTTTGAAATCCACATTAATAGTCGTTATGTTTTATCAGTCTTTAACAATTGCCAGTTATTTATTCTTTACACAAGTAGACAGTGCCCTCTTACGTAGCCATCGTTAACTTATAGCCTAACCGTGTTCTTCGTAAAGTTATGGCCTGACACTGACCAAAAAATGACGTTCAAAATGCCAGTCTTTGGCCACAAAAGAAAACAAATCGTGAGTTGTATTCAATAGTTCAACCAATGGGACCACTTGTTTCCATGAGCACTACTGACGACAACTCACTAGGCGGTGCAAAAACCAAATAATGCCGTCAAAATGCCAGTCTTTTTTGGTGTCATTGTCAGGCTATAGATAGAATGCGCTTGGCCAATGAGTTCACAACATTGCCATCCGGAAGTATAATGGACCTACACACAAACTCTGTGTAACCATGAACTTTTATAGTCTGGTTAATACAGTTTAGTGAGAACAACTCACAAACGCGGATGGCAAAAA
>NC_088370.1:36911140-36913640 GCF_034508935.2 Berghia stephanieae | reverse complement strand
TACTACTACTACTACTACTACTACTACTACTACAACTACTAGTTACCTCGCTTACATGTCCAAATCAATACATTTTGAAAAAGAAAAAAGATTGAATGAAAATGACGTCACTCAGCTCTTTGGTGTTGTACTTTAGATCGTCAGTTCTCACGAAATTCAAATGTGATGATGACTTCCGAACCTGGATTGATACCTTGAACATAGAAGTGTAGCCGAACGATACTATTACTACTACTACTACTACTACTACTACTACTACTACTACTACTACTACTACTACTACTAATACTACTACTACTACTACTACTATTACTACTACTACTACTACTACTACTACTACTACTACTACTACTACTACTACTACTACTACTACTACTACTACTACTACTAGTTACCTCGCTTACATGTCCAAATCAATACATTTTGAAAAAGAAAAAAGATTGAATGAAAATGACACTCAGCTCTTTGGTGTTGTACTTTAGATCGTCAGTTCTCACGAAATTCTCCCTGTATATATAGTATGCGCTTGGCTAAGAAGCTCACAACATTGCCATCCGGAAGTATAGAGCGGACCAACCCACAAATCTCTGTGTAACCATGAACTTTTATAATCAGGTACATACAGTTAGTGAGAAATACTCATCGACATGGATGGCAAAAAGCAATAACAATGACCTGCGTGGCGTCATCTTCGCATGTCTTTGTTATTGCTTTTTGCCATCCATGTTTATGAGTTATTCTCACTAAACTGTATAAACCAGACTATAAACGTTCATGGGTATACAGAGTTTTGTGTGTTGGTCAGTTATACTTCCGGATGGCAATGTTGTGAGCTTCTTAGCCAAGCGCACACTATCTATATGTAACCTTAAACGTTTATAGTCTGGTTAATACAGCTTAGTGAGAATTACTCTTTAACGTGGATGGCAAAAAAAAACAAAGACCTGAGTGACGTCATTTTCGTTCTATCTATATGGCAACTCATATTTCTGTGTAATGTTACCATTGATCTGTCTGGTAGAAATTGATATATTTCATCAACATAAAGACAATGAGCATCCTTGCACAGAAGTTAAGTTTTGTTTTAAGAGCTATAGATAGTATGCGGTTGGCTAAGAAGCTCATAACATTGCCATCCGGAAGTATAACGGACCAACACACAAAACTGTGTGTATCCATGAACGTTTATAGTCGGGTTAATACAGTTCAAGTGAGCATTACTCATAAACGCGGATGGCAAAAAACATCAACAAAGACCTGAGTGACGTCATCTTCGAACTATCTATAGATAGTATGCAGATGACGTCACTCATGCCTTTGTTATTGTTTTTGCCATCCGCGTTTGTGAGTTGTTCTCACTAAACTGTATTAACCAGACTATAAAAGTTCATGGTTACACAGAGTATGTGTGTTGGTCCGTTATACTTCCGTTATGAACTCCTTGGCCAAGCGCATTCTATCTATAAAACGTATTGAATCTTTCGATGCGACTCAAACAGAAGATCGATGGGTGTCGTCAAAATAATATTGATGCTGTGCGTTTATCCAAAATACTCACAACAATTCGCCGCCCGGATATAACGTACCAACACACAAAAACTGTGAGTGACCTTAAACTTTTATTGTCTTAATGATAGATAGAATGAAGTTGACGTCACTCAGGTCTTTGCTAATACTTTTTGCCATCCACGTTTATGAGTAATTCTCACTAAACTGTATTAACCAGAATATAGATAGTATGCACTTGGCTAAGAAGCTCATAACATTGCCATCCGGAAGTGTAACGGACCAACACACAAAACTGTGTGTATCCATGAACGGTTATAGTCAGATTAATACAGTTCAGTGAGCATTACTCATAAACGCGGATGGCAAAAAACAATAATAAAGACCTGAGTGACGTCATCTTCGAACTATCTATAGTCGTTCAAGGTTACACATAGTTTTGTGTGTTGGTCCGTTAAACTTCCGGATGGCAATGTTGTGAGCTTCTTAGCCAAGCACATACTATCTATATTATATGTTTGATTGTCTTGTTTGTATCCATCAGATGGAAGTATAAGTTCAAACAATGTATCGAGATTAAAATGATAATATGGAGCTGTAACGTTGGGGCTCCCTCTGTATGTGGGTTTTTAATGTTAAATATGTAATCATCTACTTGAGAGTCATACGTTTACCGAACGCCTTTTAAGGTGGTCTCCTATTTTTCCGCCTTCACGTGTATTAAAATGAAAAAAAAAACAAAACAAAAAAATAAAAAAAAAGCAAAACAAAACATCAACAAACAAACAAAAATTCAACAAAAAAAAAAAAACAAAAAAACAACAAAAAAAGAAGAAACAAAAAAAAAACAACAAAACAACAAAAAAAAAACAAAAAAAAAACAAACAAACAAACAAATAAAACAAAAAGAGTATAATTATCGTCAGATTTCATAACACACAACGGCAACAAACAATGGACACAAGCGCTTTATAACCAATCCAATCCATCATCA
>NC_088370.1:36891140-36906140 GCF_034508935.2 Berghia stephanieae | reverse complement strand
CTCCCCACTGCTGCCTACTTCCCCTAACTTTGGCAGGTTTTGGCGGGTTTCGGCGGGTTTCGTAAAAAAGAAACAGCCCTGCTTACCCCTGTGTCCCTTTCAAGAAGTCGATAGGTACCAACTTCCTTTGGTAAAATTGGCCGTTTTGAACCCCGAAAAATATTCATTTAAAAATTCGTAACTCTTGAACCAATTGAGATATCTCAAAAGTTTAAAAAGCATTGGAATAAGCACAGCAAGCTGCTTCTGTTAATACCAATTTAAAGAAGTTCTTTATAATTCGAAATTTTCACTAAACTGCATCTGGTAACTGATAACTCATCTTCGTTATGCCGCTCACTTTATCAAAGTCCCAAAATGGGGCGGTATAACGGGGTTTTATTGTATCTGTCTATCTTCATGTTCATCTTTCTTATTATGTATCCATCTACATCTTTGGACAGATAACTGCTATGTATCTATTCGAATTATATACTCCCTCTCTCAATGTGTGTGTGTGTGTGTGTGTGTGTGTGTGTGTGTGAGAAAGAGAGAAAGAGAGAGAGAGAGAGAGAGAGAGAGAGAGAGAGAGAGAGAGAGAGAAAGAGAGAGAGAGAGAGAGAGAGAGAGAGAGAGAGAGAGCGGGTAATGGGGGGGGGGGAGAAGTCTCGCTCTCTTCTCTCTCTCTCCCTCTCTCTCTCTCTCTCTCTCTCTCTCTCTCTCTCTCTCTCCAGTTCTTTAACCCTCTCCTTACCATCCACAGGAATATCGTCACATTCGTTACGATGAAACCAACAGTTTTCTCATTCTGATATCCTTTGTACATCACAAATTATAAAGAAAAATGATTTGTTCTAGGGATAAAAATTAGACACTGGACATTATCATGTATGAAATGTACTTGTTCCTTATAGATAGTTCGAAGATGACGTCACTCATATCTTTGTTATTGTTTTTTGCCATCCGCGTTTATGAGTAAAGCTCACTGAACTGTATTAACCCGAATATAAACGTTAATGGATACACACAGTTTGTGTGTTGGTCCGTTATACTTCCGGATGGCAATGTTATGAGCTTATTAGCCAATCGCTTTCTATATATATGTTTGAATAGAAAAAATCTATTTTTGTGTTGGGTGGGTGTGAAGTTTCCGGGAAAATCCTGAAAATGACTGGTAAGGAAAGAATTAAGCTTATGTAACAAGTCACTATCACCACATTGTCTGTCTTGGACGATCGGAATTCCATAGTATCCCCTCTATCGCTCTTTTCGTGCCTGTTGAACGCTGAACATTGAACGCTGAACGTTGAACGTTGAACAATGAACGATGAACGTTGAACGCTGAACATTGAACGCTGAACATTGAACGCTGAACGTTGAACGATGAACGTTGAACATTGAACGATGAACAATGAACATTGAACGCTGAACGTTGAACGCTGAACGTTGAATGTTGAACAATGAACGATGAACGTTGAACGCTGAACATTGAACGCTGAACGTTGAACGTTGAACGTTGAACGTTGAACGATGAACGATGAACGTTGAACGCTGAACATTGAACGCTGAACGTTGAACGATGAACGTTGAACATTGAACGATGAACAATGAACGTTCAAACATTAAGGCAGACCCGCCTGCTACCACTACGTACAATTCGTCAAATTACGAAATGTTGGCTCCGATTTCACAACTTCAAGAGCATCTCAAAGTCTTTAAAACTCATTGAAAATGAAAGTTGATGCCAGACTATACATAATTTCAAAGATTTTTAAGTGTTTTTTACTCCTCGTGAAAGTAATTATTAATCTATTAAGTTAACTATGGCGACTACAATTTTTATATCCTAAAAACTGCGATTTAAAAAAATAATCTATAAGCAGACGGGTTTGCATTAAGGTCAAGGCCGTGACCCGTCTCTTGCTCGATCTTTTATAGTTATACCATGTGACCAACCGTCCCTGAATGGTAATATATCGGAATGGACTTGTTGCTTTTAATTAATAGGGGTTTTTTTTTTACTGCGCTAGCGACACTTTAAAGTAATTTTAGAGCCAGTTTTTTTAAAAAAAGGAACATGATAGGGGAAGTGTTATAGATCTGAGGTTAAAGGAACCAAAGAAAAAGAGAACTGGTTCAAATTGATTGCCTATGCCTAAGGCCTCTTCCAGACATGTGCGGCTATGTGGTCTTGTGGTATGACACTCGCTTTCGGATCGGAAGGTCCTGGGTTCGAGCCTCGCTCGGCGCATAGTTGAGTCCAGAATGAGTACCTAACGCTAGGACATTTATAGATAGTGTGCGCTTGCCTAAGAAACTGACAACATTGCCATCCGGAAGTATACTTCACAAAACTATGTGTAACCATGAACGTTTGTAGTCTGGTTAGTTGAGTAAGAATTACTCATAAACATGGATGGCAAAAAAAAAAACAATAACAAAAACACGAGTGACGTCATCTTCGTTCTATCTATTATCTATAAGTAGAGGCACAGCCGAGAAAGAGGAGCGACGAGGTTGCGTTAACTTACGGCTTCGAATAATTTCTTAAGGTTTAAATTTGCGATAAAATAATGGCACAAAATGTTTTAGTCCAATGCGCATGACAGCAAAGGTAGAAAAATCACTCCCTAGTTCCTGTGATTGGAATCAGCCGTTTCACGATTCTAAACATTGTGAATTGAATGGTTCTGTTTGGATAAAAACAAATAAAAAGTAAAACAAGGAGAAAGGCCGACGCAATGGCGAGCGTTTCTTTCCACATTTCCAATCTTTTGGAGAAGGTATTGCAAGTTTTAAATTGATTGCATTTTATAAAACTTTATTTCTCTTCTTTTTCGCCGGTTCCAGTTCCAGACTCAGCAGACCCAGTTCCACTTCCACTTCTGACTTTGTTTATTTTCTGCACTTTTTTTTGCTGTATGACAGTGACAATGGACGATGGTGATATCATTGAGAGTGAGGGTTCACACAATGCCGAGAAATCCGGGAAAGGTTGGGGATTGATCATTTATTTCTTCCTGGATCGCTAGAAGGGTCAGGAGTTCATTCATAATTCATTGTTTGGGTTTGAGTTTGAGTTTGGTACTCTGACTCTGAGCTGAGTCTGGCTCTGGCTCTGGTTTGTTCATGAAGTATGAAGTTCATCATGGTCATGAGTTATGAAAATGAACTCTTGTTGCTCATTGCCAATGTCCACAGGTCTGGGAATTGGTTTGGAACTTGTTCAGTTCAGGCCATATTTGCACTTACTTTAACTTACTTATTAGTTCTAATCTGTTAAAACGTTAAGTTAACGTGTTAGTGTTAATGTTAATAACACTCTTGCTTAACTTAAAGAAATTTTTTAACCACATTTTAAAGCGATATGTTTGGATTTATATATATTTTAAGATACAGTATAAAATGGAGATTTTTTTTCATAGACACACAATAACATGTCTGTTGTTGATGCCAGTGAAGTTTTAACTCACTGTATGTCATATACTTTTTGAGTTATGATCCGCCTACGAAATACCATTTAAATTCAAGATGGCCGCCGCTGGTTACATAATAATTACGTAATTCTTGAAATTTTTAAATTAATGTATGTCGTCTTTTGTGGTCTTTGATATAATAAATATATCAGATGATTTGCATACATAACCATGATTTTTTCATTTTTTGGGTATACTCTAAGTTAGTGTTAGTGTTAGCCTTACGACATTACCATACTGGGCTAGACAACCACATTCACTTCACACGCCTTGGTTTGTGAGCAAAGTGAGTTCATCATATGTGTCACTGAAGTCACTGGCCACGTCCTGCCCCTCTCTAGTTTACACACTGTTGTGTTGCGAACGTTTTGGCGATGGACCACAATGGGCTGAGAAAAGCAGACCTGTAACTGTAAATCTTCTTCTTCTTCTTCTTCTTCTTCTTCTTCTTCTTCTTCTTCTTCTTCTTCTTCTTCTTCTTCTTCTTCTTCTTCTTCTTCTTCTTCTTCTTTTTCTTCTTCTTTCTTTTTTTTATAAGAATTAATCCAAATAAATGAAAGAATCAGCTTAAAAATTTAACACAAACAGGAGAGAATATAAAGCAGCTTCTCGTGTCAAGCACTAGATACCTTCAAAAAGGTAGGAATTGTTCTCTTCCTTTCATTTTACAACTAACTCAGACCTGGGACCAGAAAATAAATAAAATAAAATTTCCTTTATTCATCCCATAGGGGAAATTTTTTCTTTAAGGTCTTTTCCAAAGTAAGACTGGAATATGAATAATCCAGGCACAGCGCCACAAACTGATCTAAGGCGAGGTGCCTTGCTCAATGCCATACAACGCAGCATGTATTCAAACTCGGTACCTTTCGGGTACGAAGCAAAGACCATACGTCTGAGCCGTGTTGGCCCATAATGCTCTATAGGGAATGAGATTAGCGGAAGAGTAGCGTCCCTTGATTGGAAGTCACGATCGGAAAAGTTATAAGAGAGAGAACGTCATGTTGGTTGTGCGGTATGAGACACTTCACCGAAAGCGAGGACGAGAGAGACGCATGCGCAAAACCATTTTGACGTTCTCTCTCTAAGGTGACGTTCAATCAAGTGACGCTACTCTTCCGCTAATCTCATTCCCTATAAACCATGATAAATTCCAGCTGCATGATCCTTATGGATTTGAAGGACCCTTTTTTTTTTTTTTTTTCTTTTACAGGGATAGATATTTTCTGGCCAAAGGAAATTTCAAATGAGAATCTTCTTTCAAAAGTGAAACAATGAAGATGTTGGTTTGGATGATTAGTGTGTTTAAAATTTTTAAAAAATATATTGAAAAAGCTAACAGTTTTTTTTTTTTTCTTTTTTTTTCCCCTCACCACCCATGTTTTAGATGACTTCTTCAGACAAAGATTTTCGATTCATGGCAACAAATGACTTGATGGCGGAGCTGCAGAAAGATTCCATTAAACTGGATGACGATAGTGAACGGAAAGTCGTGAAAATGCTTCTTAGACTCCTTGAGGACAAGAATGGGGAGGTACAGAATCTGGCTGTCAAATGCCTGGGGCCTCTTGTGAGCAAAGTGAAGGAGTACCAAGTGGAGACTATTGTGGATACGCTATGCATGAACATGTTGTCTGACAAGGAGCAATTGCGCGACATTTCCAGCATAGGTAAGTTGTTGAACAAATGTTTTTTTTGAGTCGTTGGTAGAATTTGAATAGAAATGAGTTCCAAATAAGAAACTAACTTTAAAAATATAAAAGTAGTCTGGTTTTAGGAGTTCATGAACTGGATCTATCTTGGTTTCTAGGAGTAGATGAATGCTGCTGGATGAATGACTTGTGTTCAGGCAAGAATCACAGCCTTACACTTACATGGATAAATGGATCCTGTAGAAAGCTATGTGGTATTTAGCATGAAGTGAATATAACTGTGCAGGTAATACAAATGTGTCAGTGCATGACATAATCAGTCGGAAGGTGAAAATTTTTGATTTACATTTTTTCCCCTTCATTTTCTAAAAGAATATGCTCCCCAGAGCATTTTAATCTTTATTTGAAGTAAATCGGGTGATTTTTCATGAAGTTATGGACAGAGATGTATGGGAAAGGTATCCAACAACTTTTCTCAAATTTCATACTGTTTCAACTTGACCAGCTGTAAAAAAATATTTAGAAGTGAAATTAAGGTTTGCTATTTCCCGAAGATGTACAAAAAGGGCTGATTTAATCATTAATGACAAGAACTCATTTTTGAGTTTAAAAAATTACCTTCTAACTAAACTTGGCAATATCTCAATTCAAATCTTTTCACCATTTGCGGGTGGTTGGATGGGAGCATCACCCTTGAATCATATACCTATGATGTTCGCATGGGCGTACGATCCGATAGTGATGGTGTTTCTTCTTCTCTTTACTAGCCTATCCTGCTTCTTTGGTTTGTGATTGTATTTTTGACAGGGGATATTTTTTTTCTGTAAATCTTCTGCCTATTTGTTCTTGGTTATTTATAATTTAGCTTATGATATCTTTAGGTTATGATTTTGATTTACATTTGTACTATTTTTGTTGGATTGCTTGTTTTTTTGTTTCAGCGGTCTCTCATATAACCTCAATTGTGTTGGAAGAGACCTAAAGCAACAAACAAAACAAACAAAAACTTTTCACCATTTGACTGATTATGTCATTCACTGTAATAATAATAATGCCTAGTCCATCCTACCAACTTTATAGTCACTATTTCATTAAAAAAAAAAAAGAATAAATGACAGGTCAATTTCTACCTTTGCCTGACATGAGATTTTCTTCACCCTTCAGCCTTCACCACCAGAAAAAGCAAATAATCTTTTGGTTTTCACGATTTTCTCACTCTTTGATGGTCACCAGGTCTTAAAACAGTGATAATTGAATTGCCTCCCTCCTCTACCACATTGGCCGCCAGTATTTGTAAGAAGATCACCAGTCGTCTCACCAATGCCATCTCCAAGGTTAGTGTAAATGTTGCTGCTCGAATCTTGAAGAAATAAATAACTATGTGAAATTGATTGTAAGCTTCATTATATGATATACAAAAACAGATAAAATGGACGTTTCGGGTTTCCACTTTATCAACGAAACAGGATGAATGAAACCCTACAGACGAATGAGATAATGTGGTAGTGACGTTGTTATAACTATAACCCATTTGAATCATTGAACCCAGTATAAATATTGTGATAATGTTTTGAGTTGTGAATAATAAATTATTATTATTATTTTTTTGTCTTTTAATAATTCTGATAAAGTGTGTATGATTTTTATTTGACACCAGTGCACCCTAATTTGTCACATTGCTTTATAGGGACATTTTGATAAATGACAGTGGTGTAACATGAACCAATTACCATTATTACTATATCCATAGTATACTTACGTAATTCAATCTCTCCTCATTCATTTGCTTTGCACTTTCGTTTCTTCATTTTTGTTTTATTTTATTTTTCTTTGCTATCCGCAGCAAGAGGATGTTTCTGTACAACTGGAGGCCCTTGATATTCTTGGAGATCTTCTCAGTCGCTTTGGAGGTTTGTACAATCGTTATTGCAGGTTCAGTAGAAGCAGTTCCTATCGTTGGTACTCTTGCTTCATTATACCCAATAGGCATTGAGATCTTGAGAGACCAGGCAGTGTATGATAACCTATCACCCCTGACCTCCCATAGTGGGCAGGGAGGTACATACTGTGTCTTCTATCCCTCTGTGTCTTTTTTCCAACATGCTTTCTGTCTTTGTCTTGGAATGAGATTACTTGGTTTTGTCCTGGCCCTGGCTGTGAGGGAAACAGTCAAATGTATAGTTAGTTTTGGGAGATGATATTTTTTTCCTTGTAAATTTTCTCTCTGTTATGCTCCGTATTATGTTTTGTTTATGTATTATATATGATTCATAAACATTTGAGTGTATTCCTCTTAGTGGGGACCTGTGCCTGTGTCTGTGACTTTTAGATGATCTCAAACTAAGTACACTGATAGTGTACTTTTGGAATCTACATCTGTTCCGTATTAAAACCAATTCCCCTTTGCCTTATTCTTGGGTGCTTTAATTGTAATTCTAGAACTTTTTACTATCCCATTTTCTTCCTTTTACTGGCGCTTATTTGACCTAAATATGTTGCAAGCGCCGTAAAACCCTTAAAAACAAAAACAAAACATAACCTATAACCTATAGATAGTATGCGCTCGGCTAAGAAGCTCACAACATTGCCATCCGGAAGAATAACGAACCAACACACAAAACTATGTTTAACCTTAAACGATTATAGTCTGGTTAATACAGTTTAGTGAGAATTACTCATAAACGCGGATGGCAAAAAACAATGACAAAGACTTACTTACTTACTTATCCGAATCAGCGACCACCTGAGCTCTAGCCCTTCGGTCTTGTGTCTTTTGTAGTTGTTCCAGGTGACTATAAAGTGTGTTACTGATGAATGACAAAGACCCGAGTGATGTCAACTTCATTCTTTCTATACAAACTTCATGAGGAGGAATAACATGACATATTATTTTCTTGAAAATAACATCTGGGGATAATACAGTGATCATGTTCCTTCTGAAAGGGTTGCCGGCCTTTTTAAAGTCCCAGGTTTGAGAATTTTTGACAAGATGAGGGTCATTTTAATTGGTGGAGATTTGTAGGAGGAGGACTCTTCTGGACAAATTTTTTTTTTTTTAAATACGTTTTTCATTGTAGAGCAGATCTGTCATAACACTTGACTGTTCTATTGTCATTGTTGTGACTGTTTCACTGTTTTTGTTTTGACTGTTTCATTGTCATTGTTTTGACTGTTTCATTTGTCATTGTCATTGTCGTATTCCTTGCTATGAATTTCACACCACCACATTCTTCATTGATAAATTTATTGATTTTCTACAAAAGATTCCAAAAAAGACTAAAGCCATTTCTTTTCACTATCTAATCGTGTTGAGTCATCACATTCTTCATGTTAGTGCCACGAGCCTGCTGGCGTTATAAACCCCATCTCTTATTATTTAAAATTTTTTTTTTATTTCAGTATTATAAATTTTTCTTTTTGTTTCTTTGAGAGGCCATACTTAATCAATGCGAAATTTTTAAATTAACCAGCATTACTCTTGTATCCTTTTTTTTTTTAAAACAGGTCTTCTGGTCAGTTTTCACATAAGTATCAAACAAGCTCTTCTACCACAACTTTCAAGTCCTCGACTGGCGGTCAGAAAGAGGGCCATCATTGCCATAGGTGAGTTATCAGTTATAGACTTAGTTATAATATATGCTGACATTTGTGGAAAAGACCTAGTTCTTGTCAGTTTTTCTTGCTTAGATAATGACAAGTGAGCCAAAAAAAAAAAACCCAAAAAACTCTGATGGAACGGCTCGAAAAGAATAAAAGGACAATAATAATAACAATAATAATAATAATAATAACATTGTAAAGTTCTATTTACATTAATCCTGTAATCAAAACAGGTCTATATGCACAAAACAAAATCCATCCTGTCAAAGCTACTTATCACTGATATCCTTTTATGTCAAAATGTAACAAAGCCAACTTTTGGCACCGGTTCTTTTAATCCGATGATTTACAAGATAAATCCTATTTAAGAAAACAGTTGACCTATGTGGAGCCTATCATTAAAAGAAAGAAAGAAAAAAATCTATTCCTTTTTATTTGAATGCCCTTCTTTTTCTTCCAGGCCATTTGGTGATGAGCTGTAATGCTGCCTTGTTCCATGAACTCATTGACTTTCTCCTAACAGAACTCACACGCAACGCTTCAACATCCACAACACGCACATACATCCAATGTATTGGGGCCATCAGGTATGTTTTACATACTTTATTTTTTTCTGTTGTCTTACAATATTTTGCTCTCAAATTCTTAAATATCCCCAGAATTTCCCTCTTGCTGTCTCAGGACAGTTATTTCTTCTCTGGTGAAACAATAGCCTTCAACAGTCTTGACGTCACTTCTCTCGTAATGACGTATGGTGTCTTAGTAATTGGCTCTAAACTACTGCATCATTGGCGGACGCCTTAATGACATATTTCTCCGACGAGAGTAAAAGTGTATCCCGAGGAGAAAAACATTATAAATATGATCATGTTTTGACTTTAATACATGCTGATCACATGACATATGAAAAGTTGTAGCCAGCATGAAGAATAAAAAGTACCAATTTTCTTTTTTGAGTACCATGCTGCTCGCCGTTGCTGGGCGACGTGACATCAGACTATTGAATCCAGTTGCCTTCACCCCATGCCATACCTCATTAAATTTTTCCTTGATTTTGATCTTGAGCAAGAGAATGTGATCACCTTTGCCGATATTACACATTCTGTCGGGTTTATGTCTGGAGATTATTAATGTTATTTGTCTCTAATCCTTCCTAAACTTTTAGTGAACCTCTTACTGTATTTCTGTCATTAATCTAAAGACTCTAATATCCAGCGTTTATTATCGTAGACATTAACACAAATATATTGAAAGCAATTTTCAAATTAAAAATTTATGGATGAATTTTTTACTGATATTTAAAAAAAAAAATATTATGAAATTGAGATCTCAAAGTAATTTAAGACAATTTTATTGAATACTCTTGTTTGTTTGCAGTGTTTATCTGTTATACCAATCGTTTTTGAGGACTCGAGAAACCCAAAACCGGACATTGGTTGATAATAACTGTGATAAACATTCAAAATTTGGTTCTCATTTGTGTACTGTAATAACGTTTGTTTCTTTCATGTTTCTTACCAAAAAATAATCATGTTATTAATTTGAGAAAACTGTGCATTATTATTTGAATAGAGTATACATGTCCATTTAATTTTCGTTGGATGCTGTTTGAGCTTTAAGGAGCTTCAGGCACTCAAAGTTTGGAGCTGGAGTTTAACCCGTGTCTTTAAGATCATTTTTAGAATATTGCCATTTTTTTCAACTCCCAAATGTACTATTTTATGAAATAATCTTTAATCAATAATGCATCAAAGATAACTCTTTAATCAAAATGCATCAAAGATAACTCTTGAATCAAAAATGCATCAAAGATAACTCTTGAATCAATAATGCATCATGTCTATAAATATTGGGTTTTTAAAAACCATCCAATAAAAATGTTTTGCTTTGACATGTGATGAAAACATTCATGTCCATGGGACCATTATATCGTCAATAGTTTTTTTTTCTTCTAAATTCCAGAATAGTTGAGTTTTCCCTGAGTTGAACAGTTTGTTACAGAGGCCATCAATTTATATATATGTGATTTATATTGTTTCTCATCTTTAGAAATAGTATATTTTTATGGAGTAGCATTTTTTTATAGCTTTTACATGGTATTGTCTTGTCTATTGACAGTCGACAGGCTGGGTCCCGATTTGGAGAATACTTAGACAAGATGGTGCCTTTGATTGTCAAGTTTTGCCAGACAGATGATGACGAGCTGAGAGAGTTCTGTCTTCAAGGTTTTGAATCATTTGTCCGAAGATGTCCCAAAGAAGTATCACCTTTTATTCCAAATGTAGGTAGCTGTGTGTAGCCGTGTTGTGATTCAAATGATATTCTGCTGAAATTTGTATTTGGAGTCTTTCCAAGGGCTTCTTAATATAACACATCAAATTATTGTCATTTTTGTAAGAAATTGATTTTAAAACTTCTATATAAATTGTATTACATCAATTCCAAATCATTTTAAAGTGAAAATTCTTAGGAACAGTTAAAAAATCATCTTTTTTATTCAGATGTTTCTTTCTTTTTGAAATTTGGATTCTAGAATATAGAGGTATTTTGTTTGATTCCTGTGACAAGTCTACATTGTACTATTGTGCTCTGAATTTGTGACTTATTTGTGTCATAAAACATCTGAATCGCAGTCTTTTCGGTGATGTCAGACAAAAATAATTAAAATCGACCTTAAGAGCTAAAAGGCTATGGGGCCAGAGTTTATCCCAGTCACAGTTGGGTTAAACCATATTATATGTTACAATGAATGACATAATCAGTCGGATGGTGAAAAGTTTTGAACTAAGATATTGCCAAGTTTGGTTAGAAAGTCAATTTTGATCAAAAATGAGTTCTTGTCATAAATGATTAAATCAACCCTTTAAGTACATCTTCGGAAATTATCAAAGCCTCATTTCACTTCTAAATATTTTTTTACAGCTAGTCAAGTTGAAACAGTATGAAATTTGAATAAAAGTTGCTGGATACCTTTCCCATACATCTGACCATAACGTCATGAAAAATCACCCGATTTACTTCAAATAAAAATTAAAATGCTCTGGTGAGCATATTCTTTAAGAAATGCAAAACAAAAATTTTCACCTTCTACTGACACATATTAGAAATTGCTTACAACCCTGTGGATAGGGCAGTAGTCTATTGCAAAGTGCTTTCACCAGATCTTGGTAGACCCAGCTCTCCAAGCACTGTTTTGTGTTTGGTGGACAACGGTTCAGAAGGAATCTCAGCTGCTCTTCGGTTTGAAATGAAATCAGTAACTGATAAATAAAAACCCAAACCTGCCTTCCTGTTTG
Organism: Berghia stephanieae; assembly: GCF_034508935.2. Classification (NCBI taxonomy): domain Eukaryota; kingdom Metazoa; phylum Mollusca; class Gastropoda; order Nudibranchia; family Aeolidiidae; genus Berghia; species Berghia stephanieae. The sequence goes on along the minus strand of NC_088370.1, from coordinate 36,894,137 downwards.
GACTTTTTATTGATTATGATTATTTTTTTTTTAATCTTGTATTTTTCTATCTGCTTTCTTCTGTACTGCTGGGTGGGGATCCTGACCTCCCATAGTGGGCAGGGAGGTACATGCTGTGTCTTCTATCCCCCCATACCTGTTTTCCAATTATTTCCTGTCATTGTCTTGGAATGAGATTACTTAGTTTTGTCCTGATCCTTGCCGGAGTTCCTTGACTGGGAGGGAAACAGTCGAATGTATAGTTATAGTTTTGGGAGATGATATTTTTTTTCCTTGTAAATCATCTCTCTGTTATGCATTGTATTATGTTTAGTTTACATATTATATTATATGATTGGTAAACATTTGAGTGTATTCCTCTTATTTGGGACCTGTGCTTGTGTCTGGATGAGACTTTTAGGTGATCTCAAACTAAGTACTTTAACGGTGTGCTCTTGGAATCTACATCTGTTCCCTATTTGAACCCGTTCCCCTTTGTCTTACCTTTTCTTTTGTGCTTTAATTGTAATTCTAGAACTTTTTACTATCCCATTTTCTTCCTTTTTACTGGCGCTGATATGACCTTAATGTGTTGCAAGCGCCGTAAAACCCTTAAAAACAAAAACAAACATCTTCTGTACTGTATTATGATTCATTAAGTTTACATTTTACACCTAAAATGTTTACCAATTGTGACCCCTCGCCTCAAAGCGGTATTATGTCGGACTGATTAAGATGTTGAAAATTGAATTTCTTGCCAGAAATATCAGACTTGCAATTAGTTTGTATGTTTTGTTGAATAGAATGATTATCGTAACTCAGAATGCCAAATAGCAATAATTCAAATTTTTGATCAGTTTAGCTTTAATTCAGCTTTTTAGCATCTGATTCATCCCGACATAGTACCATTTTGGGACGATGGGTCACAATTGGTCTGTTTGCTTTTCCTTTCTCTGTGATTCCAGATTATATAGATTTGTTTAAAATACATCTGTCATGATCCTATTTTTCCTTTCTCCGTGATTCCAGATTATATCGATTTGTTTAAAATACATCTGTCATGATCCTATTTTTCCTGTCTCTGTGATTCCAGATTATATAGATTTGTTTAAAATACATCTGTCACGATCCTATTTTTCCTTTCTCTGTGATTCCAGATTATATTGATTTGTTTAAAATACATCTGTCATGATCCTATTTTTCCTTTCTCTGTGATTCCAGATTATATAGATTTGTTTAAAATACATCTGTCATGATCCTATTTTTCCTGTCTCTGTGATTCCAGATTATATAGATTTGTTTAAAATACATCTGTCATGATCCTATTTTTCCTGTCTCTGTGATTCCAGATTATATCGATTTGTTTAAAATACATCTGTCATGATCCCAACTACAACTACGACGATGATGACGACGATGACATGGAGACAGACATGCAGGATGAGGATGAAGAGGAGTAAGTCGACGATTACTCAGAATATAAATGGGCCATAAATATGTTTATGTCCTGTATTATCCAGGGATGGGTAGAAAACGGTAGGGGCTGTCTGAAGCCTGTGATCGTGAAAGTACTAACAAACGAGTGAAAGGCCGATAAAAATTGATAAAAGACAGAAACGAGCGCTTAAATGACCTAGATAGAGTGAAAATGGAGAGGCTTCGTATAGGAACGATACAGACAATGGACGTTTCGGGTACAAACCCTTCGTCCGCACAACAATACAGTGCACTCTGGATACGTCGACGTTGCCTAAGTCGATTTTTACCCAAGTCAATTTTTTTTCTTGATCCCTCCCCCTTCTTCCTATATAACATTAGTAAAAAAAAAAAACTCCACATAGTCGATGTCGCTTAAGTCGATGTTCTTATCACTCATGACTACAATAAAATCACAAATAAACAAGTATTTCCATTGGTTAAAAAAGCTACCAGTAAGAATTTTCAGTGGTTAAGAATATCCGCGAACGATTGGCGCACATCGATGTGATGTAGGTGCTTTGCCTGACGTCCGTGTTCAATGTACATAAGCAGTATTGAATAACTTTAATTTCTCCATCTCAAATTTTACATTTGTCGCAACTTCAAGTTCAAGATTTTTTTTTGAGTTCTAATCCCAGGCCATCCTATGTAATGGCCCTCTTAATTAGTATCAATTTTATCAAGAATCCAAGTCAAGTCTACAACTACAATGGCACACCTATCACGGAAAAGGAAGATTCGATGCATTTGGAAAGTCTGGCATGCGACAGAAAATCATCGCATAGGAAATTGGCATACCTGCTATTTCTGTCTCGACGATTTACAAGTAGTATGACCTTGACCTAGAGGCTCCTACCCTTCCGCTTTTCGCGGAATAATTTCACTTGATTGGTGTACATTCCACATTCAAGGCAAAAATTCCGCTTTTCACCTTTCCAATCGAGGAAAATTAAAAAAAAAAACTCTAGTGAAAAAAAGTGAGCTATGGCTTATTTCGTCAGCATCTCCTATGGTCAATCAACACACATTTTGAGTGTCTGATTAGTCCCTTCAAAGTGTGTGCTGCTGATGTCCGATAGTATTATATGTTTGGGAGGGGGGTTGACCGAAGTATTATTATTATTATGGTGACTCCAATTTGTGAGGTCAATGACCTTGGTAATATTATTATATGTTGGCTTCATTCCGTAATAATATTATTGAGTATGGTCAGCTTCTTTCCCTATTTAATTTTAGCCCTGTGTAAGTGTGTGTGTGTGTGTGTGTGTGTGTGTGTGTGCCGGCACTCGCGTTTGTTTAGGTGGGGGGGGGGAGGGTCCTGACAAGGTTAAATCCATCCATTCAATGCTTTGCTCTCAGAGGGCCAGGACATGTGTGTTCTCTAGTATTTTTACACATTTTATATTTTTAATCATTTGAGTACTTTTGGATTGTCTATTACATTTTCTGTTGCAAAACATGTCATAGTCAATAACAGTAAGTTGATTCCGCTTTTTTATCTCAAATTCCGATTTTTATGTATTCTGATTCCTCTATGGG
>NC_088370.1:36881140-36886140 GCF_034508935.2 Berghia stephanieae | reverse complement strand
TAGTCCAGGCCCCATAGATTGTTAGAGAAAGATTTTGAAAGACATTTCTTCACTGAAGATTTTCCTGCTTTTTAGATAATAAGGTAAAGACTGATTGGGGGTTTGGCCACAGTAGACTTTGTTTAAGCTCTATCAGAGTTTTTTGCTATTTGAAAAGAAAATATTTTGGTCACTGTTGTTTAGAGAGAGATGACAAAAACTTAAGCTACATGGGCACACGTTGGTCTATTCTATTTCAATCAATAATTGATTTACTCCTGGTTTGATCATGTTTAGTCTTATTTCAAACATTTTGATGATATGATAAAGAAAACATTTCTGTTCCGACTCCAAGCTCTCAGATTTTTTGTTTGTTTTTAATGGTTTTTTTTTTAGTTTGTTTAGAAAATTATGTGACTTTTTGTTTGTTTTGTTGTTGTTGTTGTTGTTGATTATGGCATGTCTATATTGCGGTCAATTGTAAATGATTTTTTTCGTTCCCTATTCCATCCACCCAGAGAGAAAAATTCCAGCTCCAACATGAAGATTGACACCCTGGCCTTCCTCCACACCATCCTCAGCAACCACAGCCATCACGTATTTCATGCCCACATCAAGATTCTCGTTCCAGTAAGTTGTATTCATTTTTAACCCTTCTGGATTGGGGGTCTATTTACCTCCCTCCCTCCCAATGAAACAGTCACACACCACTTGCTTGAATGTCAACCTCTTGAAGACCTGAGATGCACATTCCTCCCACCCAATCCAAGCATCAGTCACACTCTTTATAGTCACCTGGAACAACTACAAAAGATGTCGTGGCACAAGACTGAAGGGCTAGAGCCTAGGTGGTCGCTGGTTCGGATAAGTAAGTATTTACCTCCCTGGGTGACCAGGAGGTCACTTCTCCCATAGTGGGCAGGGAGGTACTTAACCCTCTCCTTACCACCCATAGGAAAATCGTCACATTTGTTCCGATGTAACCAACAAATTTCTTATTCTGATTTCATTTTGTTATAGTTATAGCTATAAAACAACTGGACATTGTGTTGCAGAGACCAATTTTTCTGAACAAAATATAGAATATACTCGTTACTCGTTGAAAAAATCTACTTTTGTGTTGAGTGAGTGTGAAGTTTCGGGTAAAATTGTGTCTTCTATCCCCATATATTTGTTTTCCAATTTGCTTTCTGTCTTTGTCTTGGAATGAGATTACTTGGTTTTACTTGGTTTTGTCCTGGCCCTGGCCGTAGTGCTTGACTGAGAGGGAAACAGTCGAATACATAGTTATTGTTTTGGGAGATGATATTTTTTTGCCTTGTAAACCATCTCTGTTATGTATTATGTTTGTTATTTTGAATGTATAATGTAACCATTTGAGTGTATTCCTCTTAGTGGGATCTTGTGCTAGTGTCATGGTGAGACATTTAGGTGATCTCAAACTAAGTACATTGATGGTGTGCTCTTGGAACCTACATCTGTTCCCTATTTGAATTATTCCCCTTTGTCTTACTTTTTTCCTCAAGTCCTTTTTATTGTACATCTAGAATTTTTTCACTATCCAATTTTCTTCCTTTTTACGGGCGCTGATATGACCTAAATGTGTTGCAAGCGCCGTAAAACCCTCAAAAAAAAAAAAAAAAAAGCAGCAGGAGGTCACTTGCCGTGTCCTTCATTCTCCTATATCTGTTTACCCAGTTGCTTCCTCTCTTTGTCTTGGAATGAGATTACTTGGTTTGTCCTGGCCCTTGGCTGAGAGGGAGATAGTCAGTGTATAGTATTAGTTTTGAGACTTTTTTTTTTTTTCTCTTGTAAATCATCCCTCTGATTTGTACTGTAATAAATTTTTGTTTTGTTTTAAATATTATGTTTTTTTACTGTTTTATTAATGCCCAGTAACAAAATTAGAAGGGGGGTATGAAACGATCTTTGAAGCCGGAGATGACCTGACATCATGGATCGACAAACATAATCTGGAGGTGTAGCCATACGCTACTACTCCTACTACTGTTTTATTACTGTTTGTTTTCTTAATGAATTATTCTTAGTGGGAATCCTATGCTCGTGTCTGGATGAGTCTTAAAGATGATTTCAAACTAAGCACACTGATATCGTTCTCTTGGAATCTACATCTATTTCCCTGTTTAACCATTCCCCTTTGTCGTATTTATTCTCCTGTGCTTTTAATAAATCTAGACTTCTTCGACTAATGGCGCTAAAATGACCTAAAACACCATAAAATCCTTAAAAACAAACAAAACAAAACATTTTAACTCTTTGCAGGCAGGGTACCGTTTTACATACCAAAACCTCAGGTCTTATCCACTGGGTGGGGGGTTCCTGACCTCCCATAGTGGGCAGGGGGGTACATGCCGTGTCTTCTATCCCCTTATATCTGTTTTCCATCATGCTTTCTGTCTTTGTCTTGGCATGAGATTACTTGGTTTTGCCCTGACCCTGGCTGGGAGGGAAAGTTGGAAATGATTTTTTTTTAAAATCTTGTAAATCATCTCTCTGTTGTGCACTTTATTTTGTATTGCTTTCATATTATGTGTGAGTTGTAAACATTTGAGTGTATTCCACTTAATGGGAACCTGCGCTTGTGTCTGGATGAGACTTTTAGGTGATCTCAAACTAAGCACTTTGGCAGTGTGCTCTTGGAATCTACATCTGCTTCCTATTTGAGCAAATTCCCCTTTTTTCTTACCTTTTCTTGGGTGCTTTGATTGTAATTCTCTAACTTATTACTATCTTATCTACTGGCGCTGATATAACCTTAATGTGTTGCGAGTGCCGTAAAAACTCTTAAAAACACAAAAACAAAACAAAAAAAAACAGAGCTGCACACTCCCATTTTTCCTGTTATTATCCTCGATTTTTTTTAGGATAAAAAAAATAAAATAAAATATTATAGTGGTCATTTTTTTTGCTTCTACTTTTCCATCCTTCACAGCCCATAGTGAATGCCGTAGGGGATCCGTTTTACAAGATTACATCCGAGGCTTTGTTGGTCACTCAGCAGTTGGTCAAAGTCATCCGGCCTCTAGGTCAGTCATGGTTCAATGTTTTTAAAATTTTTTTATTTAGATGTGACCCACCCTGTTAATCTGGTGTTATGTCGGAGCTTAACTGAGTGAAGAAAATTGAAGTTTAAAGATGAAATTAGCTCGACTTGTTTGTTTTTTTTTTTTTTTGTTTGTTTGTTTGTTTGAGAAACAGTAGTCACTCTCATCAATGGAATGATAGATTGTAACTCAAATGTCATGAGTTGAGCTTTAAGTTGAACTGTAAACTGTGCAGCTATGTGGTCTTGTGGTATGACACTCGCTTTTGGATCGGAAGGTCCTGGGTTCGAGCCTCACTCGGCGCATAGTTGAGTCCTTGGAAAAGACTCATCTTTACTCACATTCTCTCACCGTACTCGGGTGTAAAATGAGTACCTGGCCGTCAACAGCGCTGTTTCTGTCACTACAAGTTACGTGTTGCTGTTGGTTAGGAACACTTTGTAAAGTGCTTTGAGCACATGTAGTGGATATTGCGCTATATAAAAGCTCTAATTTTAAAAAATTAAAAAAAAAAAAAGAAATTTTTAACAACAGGTTCTCCCTGTCATAATACCGTATTATGAGGTTGGTCATATATATATATTACATTTCCATGGGTCCTACTTTACAGTGCTTCATTTGTATTGAGCAGTGATGCCAATCTTCCGCGGATCCGAGGAATTCCTCCTTTTTGGAGATTCCTCCCATTTTTCCTCCGTTCGCAAAAAAAAAAAAAAAAAAAAATTAATTTTTAGTTTGCTGTTTCTGCTACTATTACTTACATCACCATCACCACAACTGCTACCTTAACCATCACACAATATGATCCTTGTAATCTTTGCAATATGATGGTGATATCACAAAAAATATAACTTCAATATATACATTAGATTTTAAAAAAAAAGTTTTATGTGTTTTATGACTCCTTCACCTGATCTTTGAATGGATAATAAATGCTCCCAAATTCATGGGAATTAGTCCCAGATAGCCTTATTTTGGCACTTTAAAAAAATAAAATTCATTTTCCTCCTTTTTCACTGATTAAGCCATTTTTTTTCATGCAGTTCAGCCTTCTTATTGTATTATTTATCACTCTTCTTACAACATATTCGATTTTTTGTTTGTGTTTTTGTTTCAGATGAAAAATCCAGCTTTGACTTTAAGCCCTATGTCAAGAGTATCTACTCGTGCACGCTGACACGACTCCGAGCTGCCGACATTGACCAGGAAGTCAAGGAAAGGGCTATTGCCTGCATGTACGTGTCTGAGACCTGCCGGCTGATATCATGAATATTTATAGATCTACACAATTTTGGCTCGGGCTGTATAAACATCTTGAATTCGATAAAACTTGCAGACTTTGATTTGTTATTTAATATTAGTCAATCTTATTTCGTTATGTGTGAAGTTTGATATCTGAAGCTAGTTTTAAGTTGTCAGATTTAAGTATTGAACAGGAATGAATATAACAGTTTTAAAAAATAGATTGGATTATTTAACACAGAACAAAGCTCTTTTTTCGGCTAACAAGAATAACAGTTGAAACTTATATACTTGATGTAGAATTCACACCGTTTCTCTCGTCTTTCTGAATTCCGTGTCCAGGGTAACTTTTTAGGGTTTTTTTTTATTATTTCATTTTTAAAAATTTAAGTAGAGTTTTATTTTCTTTTTTCATTTTTTCCTGTTTTTCTTTCCTTTTCTTTTAAAATGTGCTGTGTTACATTATATCGTACACAAAATCTCAAATAAGAGCATCATAAATATTTATTCATAATGCTATAATTCTCTGCTAATACCATTGAGATCTGTTCTCACATTAAGAACAAAAAAATGATCCTGGATGTTCCATCATATTTATAAATAATAACGTGAAATTGAATGTAAGCAGATCAAATGAACGTTGAGGGTTTCCCCTTTATCAACAAAACAGGATGAATGAAACACTAGAGATGAATGAGATAATCGTTGTTAACA
>NC_088370.1:36838640-36876140 GCF_034508935.2 Berghia stephanieae | reverse complement strand
GTGATCTCAAACTAACTACTTTGATAGTGTGCTCTTGGAATCTACATCTGTTTCTTATTTGAACCAATTCCCCTATTGTCTTCCCTTTTAATGGATGCTTTAATATTAGTTCTAAAACTTTTTACTATCCCATTTTCTTCCTTTTTATTGGCGCGGATATAACCTTAATGTGTTGCAAGCGTTGTAAAACCCTTAAAAACTAAACTAAACCATCTCTCTGTTATGTATTATTATATTTGTTATTTTGAATGGATAATGTAAGCATCTGAGTGTATTCCTCTTTGTTGGATTTTGCGCTTGTGTCTGGATGAGACTTATATGTGATCTCAAACGAAATACATTGGTGGTATGCTCTTGGAATCTACATCTGATCCCTATTTGTTCCCAGTTCCCCATTGTCTGTCTTTTTCTTTGGCTTTTTATTTTGTAATTCTAGAACTTTTTACTATCCCATTTTCTTCCTTTTTATTACCTTAATGGATTGCAAGGGTTTTAAAACCCTTAAAAACATAAAACATAAAAAATCGTAATCAAAAATTCTGGATGACCTTGGTCGATTTCAGGAAATGCCGTGACTCCTGGCATGGTGAATGACGTCATGAAGGAGATGCCACCCCTCATCAATGAAAATGACCTACATATCTCACAGGTATGGTTTGGGAACAATAAAATTATGTCATTTGGCTTTTGGACAGCAGGGGCTACTGGAGGGTTGTGTTTTTTTTTTGTTTTTTTTAAATTTTTTATTTATTTTGGAGCTTTTATATAGCGCAATATCCACTAAACATGCTCAAAGAAAGTGTGCCACTGGAGGGTTGTTGTTTTTTTTGTTTTCTTTGTTTTTTATTTTTTGAGCTTTTATATAGCGCAATATCACAATATCCACTAAGCATGCTCAAAGAAAGCGTTTTACAAGGGTTCTCAGCCAAGCGCATACTATCTATAGTCATAGTGGTATAACTTAGTGAGAACTACTCGTAGAAATGACTGGCTAAAAACAAAAACAAAGACCTGGGTGATTGTCTAAAAAATTGAGCTTTATATAGCGCAATATCCACTTAATGTGCTCAAAGCGCTTTACAAGGGGTCCCTGGCCAACAGCAAAACTTAACGTGTAGGACGTGACATGACACCTTTTAGGTGACATGACAATATTTTCGGACAGAGACAACGCTGTAAATGACCAGGTACTCATTTTACATCTGGTAAGAGAATGTGAGTGAAGAGTCTTTTCCAAGGACTCAACTATGCGCCAGAGTGAGGCTCGAACCCAGGACCTTCCGATCCGAGACCACCTAGCCGCACAGAGGTTCATCTATTACCTTGTATCCATTTCCCCCCTGTTGAGTGGATGTATCCGATCAAGTCCAGTGGTCAGTGAGTGACCTGAGTAAAAAATCACAAGGACTTAGAATGGAAACTGGGTGGGGATCCTGACCTCCCATAGCGGGCAGGGGGGTCCATACTGTGTCTTCTATCCCCCTATGTCTGTTTTCCAACTTGCTTTCTGTCTTTGTCTTGGAATGAGATTACTTGGTTTTGTCCTGGCCCTGGTCGGAGTCCTGGCTGGGAGGGAAACAGTCAAATGCATAGTTATTGTTTTGAGAGATATTTTTTTCCTTGTAAATCATCTCTCTTATGTATTATTATATTTGTTATTTTTAATGTATAATGTAAGCATCTGAGTGTATTCCTCTTTGTTGGATTTTGTGCTTGTGTCTGGATGAGACTTATAGGTGATCTCAAGCTAAGTACATTGGTGGTAAGCTCTTGGAATCTACATCTGATCCCTATTTGTTCCCAGTTTCCCTTTGTCTTACTTTCTCCTGGGTGATTTGATAATTCTAGAACTTTTTACAATCCCATTTTCTTCCTTTTTACTGGCGCTGAGATAACCTAAATGTGTTGCAAGCGCCATACAACCCTTAAAAAACATTAGAATGGAAAGATAGATAAATATAGATAGTGTGCGCTTGGCTCAGAAGCTCACAACATTGCCATCTGGGAATGTCATGAACCAACACACAAAACTATGTGTAACCTTAAACGTTTATATAGTTTGGTTAATACAGTTTAGTGAGAATTACTCATAAACGTGGATGGCAAAAAAAAACAATAACAAAGACCTTAATGACGTCAACTTCATTCTATCTATTGGACTATATCTCATTATTGTGGCTTATTTATTGTTATCTTAGAATTGTCTTAAATGAGTTTCGTTCTTTCCTTACTTACTGCCTTCTACTGTGGTCCTTTTTCGTAGGAAAACAAAATTGATTAAAAATTGTTCTGTGAATTAGGATTACAAGACGAATGTTGATGATTTGGATGGTAGTGTGTGGTGGTATGTCAAGATATCTGAGCAATATATCATTCAGCTCTTTGTGATTACAAGACGAATGTTGATGATTTGGATGGTAGTGTGTGGTGGTATGTCAAGATATCTGAGCAATATATCATTCAGCTCTTTGTTATTGTTCTTAGACAGCTGATTAGTATTCACTAAATTCTCTCTTTCACATTATAACCTTGTAAATAATAGTAAAGTGTTCTTTTATAGCGCTAAATGCTGAAGCCTCAAAGCGCTTTACAATAAACTTGTCAAACCATAAACACACTCGTACCGAGCCAAACTGACACACACAAGTCGCACACACTTAACTATGAAAGTTCTACAAAATGAAATCGACATTAAATTTAGATAAGGTCTTCTATGTTGGTCTAGCAGGCTGAAATGGTGAGGGTTGTACCTAAAAATGCATACCATTATTTCATCATAAAACAACACCTTATTCCTAAAATTTACAACAAAAATAAAAAATGCTTTTCTTCAATCGTCATCAGATGACCTTGAACCTGCTGACCACCATCTCATCGGGCCACAAGAACTCCATCGCCAATGTCCAGTCAGAGATCCTGCCACAGATCCTAGAACTGGTACAGTCCCCGCTGCTCCAAGGAAGTGCCCTCAACGCTGTCCTGGAATTCCTCAAGGCTCTCATTGCCTTGGGTCTGCCCAAGCTGAGCTTTAAAGATCTCTTACAGGTAGTTTTGAGTGCTTTGGACAAAGGCACCCAAAGAAAAATTGAATCTAGATTATATTATTAAATGATAGTCCAAATATACTGTTGGTTTGAGTCATGACGGTATTGGTGTGTTAGGGTGTCCTGTATTCGCTCTTTGAAGAATTGGCTGTTTTGGTCAAGAACTGTAAAATGTCAGGTTTTGTCGGTTAAATCTTCTTCTTCTTCCAGTGTCATCTCATGGGTTGAGGTCGACTTGAAATGACACGCCAATCTTCCCTGTTGACGGCTTGCTGACTGCATTCGGCTGCCGACAATCCTGTCCATGTCCTCACATCATCTATCCAAGTTCTTGCTGGCCTGCCTCTTCTTCTTTTTCCCTCAACTCTACCCTCAAGAATGTCCTTATTGACAGTTTGATGGCGTCTTAGATGTCCAAAATACCTTAGTTTTCTTGTTTTTATTACTTTCATTAGGGTAGGTCTGATATCAAGGATGTCACAGACTTCTTGATTTGTTTTCTTTTCTTTCCAACTGATTTTTCCAAGGCGACGGAAAGTCCACATTTCAAAGGCCTCAATTCTTTTCTCTATTTGTTTGTTCACGGTCCATGTTTCTAAGCCGTAGAGAAGTGATGAGTGGACATAACATTTGAGTATTCTTATTCTCGTTTTCATCTGCGTTTGTTGCGAAGTTAAAATGTTATTCAGTTGGCTGAACCTCGACTTAGCTATAGCAATCCTGTTTTTCACTTCCAGCTCATTCTTTCCGTTGTTGGTCGTTGGTTAAATAGATTATTTTTATTCTCCTCAATAAAAGGGCCAGCGTGGCTCAGCGCTACGGTCTTTGCATCGTACCCGTAAAGTATCGAGTTTGAATACCAGCTGCGCTGTGTCGCGTTGAGCAAGTCACCTTGCCCTAGCTCAATTTGTGGTGCTGCAATGTGACTGTCGCCTGGGTTATTCCAGTCTTCCCTTGGAATGAATAGACCCTTGAGACAAATTTCCCCTATGGGGTGAATCAAGGAATTTTATTTATTTTTGATTTTATAAAACATAAAAAGCTTTATTCAAATCTCATATTTTTAATAAGGAATTCAATCATCAGCATCTAAACCACTGGACATAATACTGTTTTAAGGCAATAGGTCACATATGGATGTACATAATAAATCCCCCATGATTTGAAACTTTTTATAGGAATAAAAATGTATGAGTAAAATCAATGCAGTTTCTTTGCAAATTTGACAACATGACAGTTTCTTAGCTAATTATTCATTATTATTATTTAGTCAATCCTATTTTCAGCAAGAAAAAGTCATTTTTATAGGGTTTTTTTATTTCTTTGGAATTTAACTTTTTTTTTTTCTTTTGAAAGATACTCCAGATTTTGTATCTCTTTTTGTCTTTTTTTCTTTAAAAAAAAAAAAAAATTACATTTTTTTGGGATTGTTTGGCATATCTGTAAACTGTTAGATGAAAGAACCCAGAGATGTTATATCAATTTTTATTTTTTAAATTTTTAAATCCTTAAATTTAACATTTGTTTTAATGGTGTATCATTTATTTATTTATTTATTTTTTTCTCAGAAATTAATAATGCCAGTATACGATCCTCGCCATTCCAAAGGACCCATTCACAGACAGGTGAGGAGAAATTGAGCGCTAACTTAGTTGACAGGGGAACTAACTCACTTCTAGACCTGTAAATTCTCAGTCAATTAACTGAAATCAGTCAATTCGTCAAATTCAAATATTTTTTAAAAGGAAAGAAAGAAATGAAGAAGAAAGAAAAAATTCATGAATCGTAGTCGAATGACCGTGAAGTAATTAGGAATGTTCCACAGCGCTACGCATAGCTCAAGGGACGTTTATATTTATGATGGATATATTGCTACGGCTAAGCGACGCTTCTTAGAATTGCCGTGTCTGAACACACCCCAGTGTATTTTCACACAGCCTTTGTGAAATTATCTTTTCACTTTCCAAACCTTTCGTGATCCCAATATAGCCAATTTTAACTGAGCCGCCGAGCGATAAATTTCACTGTTTTGCTAAGCCAAAATTGACCACATTTACTTGACAGAACGTAAAAGTATTAAAAAGTTTAATGCAAATGCCGGAAGTGCATTATGAAGACACATTCAAATCGAAAGTTATATGATTGCTACAAGCACATCTCGATTGCCTCACATTGTAAACGAACTGGTTGACCGTTTCTTCACTGTGGGTACCTAATTATAAGAAACAATTGTAAGTAGCCTAATTAATTCCCACGTAAATTAGTTTTCTGCCATTGTTTTGCTCAAGTGAGCTTGCTGTTTACTATTCATCTCGATTCTTTGGATTTTTCTGATACGATACGAAGTTTCAGTGAGTTCAGTCTCAGTCAATTTTTATAGAGCTCATTTACAGGTCTATCACTTCTCATCAACAAAGGGACTTGAGATTGATTCTGGATGTAGCTTTAGATTTCCCCCCCCCCCCCCCCCACTCCACTCAGCAGTGATAAGGTGAAGCTTGGTTTGTTAGATCTGGTAGAAAGTACTTTGTGATAGATAGACAGACTAGCATCCCTGTTCAAAGTAAAGGATAACAAACAAATGCTTGGGATAAATCCTAGTCCCTTTGCTTTTGAAGCGAGAGCTCTACTGACTGAGTTATTAAATGATAGGGACGCAGGAACTGTTGCACAAATTTCAGCATTGTTTTGTAAAATATCTTTTATTTATTTTTATTTTTTTTCCAATCTGTCACTTGATAAAAGAATCTGTATCTGCAGACTTTATTTTTTTTTGTGTGTGCCAAAACTCAGGTCTTCATTCATCGAGTGAAAATGTTTTCTTTAAACAAAAGTGTACCAACCCTCTTAACCCCCTCGAGTTCATATGCATGGAAAATCGAACAAATTTGTTTGATTTTCATTGAGGGTGAACTCGAGAGAGTTAAATTGATGAGGAAAATTGTTATGTTCAAGGCTCTTAATAGCCTGATGGCTCTGGATAGCCAACGTGGTGAAATAAAGGATGAACTCTGAAGGCTCTTGTAAGCACTTGTGAACGATGATTTTATTTACGTCCTGTTTATAAACATGTAGACAAAAAGGGCAAATAACTATAATTGACAAAATAGCGCGATATAAAGATTCAAGGGAAATAATTCTTACTTTACTATTTTACACTAAAATATATACATGGTTACATCCCTTTGTTCATAATTGGCATTCATACATCTTTCATACAGGTTACAATAAATTTCTCATTCAATCCTTAGAATCTCAATCATTTCAAAAATCTTATGTTCTAATTATTTATATCCAGCCATTGTACCTTTCTTTGATTTGACTATTGATAAACTATTCAAGATAAAAAAAAAAATTCAGTCATCATCATCATCCTCCTCCTCATCATCCTCATCATTGTCGCTGTTGTTGGCATCATTATCATATTCATCATCATCATTCATATCTTAAGACATGTCATAAATTTTTCCCTCAATTTAGTTAATAAATGAAGCAATGAACTGTCTCTATAAATTTTTACCCTGAAATGCATTTTTTTAAAATTTCTCGTGAGAAATTAAAAAAAAAAATATTTTTTTTTCACCTTTGTAAGGTCTGCTTGTAATCTTTTTTTTTTTTTTTTTTTTTTTTTTTTTTGTACAATCCACTTCTTAGGCTTATCATTCTATAGCGAGGTGTGTCGCAGCCCTGACAGAAATGAGTCCACTCGAGGCATCCAACGTCGTTTCCCAATTTGTGAGGGACATCACCAACCAGAAATCCACAGAACACATCGTCCTGTTCTCCCTGCTGGCCCTGGGAGAGATCGGGAAGAACATGTCAGTATTACATAGGGGGCATCAGAAGAATTGATCCGTGCCTTTGGGGTGTACTACCTGCCAACCCTTCCGCTTTTGGCGGAATCATTCCTATTTTCACTTGAATCATTCCTATTTTCACTCCAATCATTCCTATTTTCACTCGAATCATTCCTATTTTCACTCGAATCATTCCTATTTTCACTCTTTTTTTTTTTTACTATTCCGCCATTGTCTCGTAAATTCCGATTTACAAAAATGATGATAATGGCAGTGATGCCAAAACTCCGGTTTCGCTGGAAAAAACTCCGGTCTGGAGCAAAAAAATTCCGGGTTCCGGGCAACTTCCGTCAAATTCCGGTCAGGTCAATTTGCTCCAAGGATACCCCCCCCCCCCCCCCACCTCTCTTCAACCACCACATCCTCATCCCTGCCACTAGAATTATAACCATCATCACTACCACTACTACTGCAACCACCACCACATCATCATCACTGCCACTAGAATTATAACAATCATCACTACCACTACTACTGCAACCACCACCACATCATCATCACTACCACTACTACTGCAACCACCACCACACCATCATCACTACCACTACTACTACAACCACCACCACATCATCATCAGTACCACAACTACTACTGCAACCACCACCACCACCACCAGATCAGCATCACTACCACTACAACTACCATCACTACAACTACTACAACCACCACCACCACATCTTCATCACTACCATTACTACTCCATTACTACTACACCACCACCGCCACATCATCATCACTATCACTACTACTACAACCAACACCACCACATCATCATCACTACTACTACTACTACAACCACCACACATCATCATCACGACCTATACTACTACAACCACCACCACATCATTATCACTACCACTACTACTACAACCACCACCACCACATCATCATTACCACTACTACTACAACCACCACCACCACATCATCATTACCACTACTACTACAACCACCACCACCACATCATCATTACCGCTACCACTACAACCACCACCACATCATCACTGCCACTACTACTGCAACCACTACCACCACCACATTATTATCACAACCACTAAAACTACTACAACCACCACCACATCATCATCACTACCACTACTACTACAACCACCATTACCACCACTACTACAACCACCACCACATCATCATCACTACCACCACTACTGCAACCACCATCACCACAACATCATCACTACCACCACTACTACAATCACCACCACATGATCATCACTACCACTACTCCTACAAGCACCACCACCACCACATCATCATCACTACCACTACTATACAACCACCACCACATCATCATTACTACTACAACTACTGCAACCACCATCACCACATCATTATCACTACCACCACTACTACAATCACCACCACATGATCATCACTACCACTACTACTACAAGCACCACCACCACCACATCATCATCACTACCACTACTATACAACCACCACCACATCATCATAACTACCACAACTACTGCAACCACCATCACCACATCATTATCACTACCACCACTACTACAATCACCACCACATGATCATCACTACCACTACTACTACAAGCACCACCACAACCTCATCTTCATCACTACCACCACCACTGCTACTACAATCACCACCACCACATCATCATCACTACCATTTGTACTACAACCACCATTACCACCACCACATCATCATCACTACCATTTGTACTACAACCACCACCACCACATCATCATCACTACCGATACTACTACAACCACCATCACCACCACATTAACAACCCTACCACCACTACTACAACCACCACCACAGCATTATCATCACGACCACAACTACTACCACCACTATACCACCACCACATCATCATCACTACAACTACTACTTCAACCACCACCATCACCATATCATCATCACTGCCACTATTATGACAACAACAACCACTATCACATCTTCATCATCACTACTACTATTACTACAACCACCAACACCACATCATCCTCACTATCACCAGTACTACACTCCTACCATCAGGTTTTGGCGCTTTACTTCATTTGGAATAAGGAAACTTGGGGATTGCATTTGGCAATGTGTTTATGTATCATAATATAATTCTAATAAGTTATCTATTTAGAACAAAACAATTTGTAAACACAATGCCATTCCAATTTCTTTTTCTTGTGTGCGGAAATTCCTCTTTCGGCATAGAAATTCCTACGAGTGGTGTCTGAAACTCCTGTGAGCCAAATTTAAAGTTGGCGTCTCTGTAATGGTAAGAATAGAAAAGAGCAAATAGAGGGGGGAGTGAAAGAGTTAAAATTCCTATTTTTTGTCTCCAATTCCTATTTTCAGGCGTTCTGATTCCACTTTTGGAATATGAAGGGTTGGCAGGTCTTGGTGTATTAAGAATCGAACAGCTGCACACCCTTGACTTTGTCGTGTTCAAGTGAGATGAAAAGGTCCGTTACATCGAACTGTCCAAAAGGGGGCTGCGTGGCTCAGTGGTATGGTCTTTGCTTCGTACCCAAAAGGTACTGAGTTCGACTACCTGCCTTGTTGTGTGGCCTTTGCTCACTTTACGGCGCTGCACTGCAGCTGACACCTGGGTTATTCCAGTCTTCCCGTGGAATAGACCCTAAAGACAAATTTCCCCTTGGGGCTGAATAAAGGGAATTTTTAAAAATTTTATTTGTTAAAATTTTTATGAACATTCAGGTGCTGAACACATTCTATATACTAGTTGAAATCTGTTTGTTTTTTTGGAATCTGTTTGTTTTTTTGGTTTGAGAGCCTTTTTAAACAATAAGATTTCATTGATGCAATCCGTACAGTATTATTGTATAAAATAATAATAATAATAACAATAATAATAATGATAATAATAACAATAATAATAATGATAATAATAATAATAATAACAATAATAATAATGATAATAATAATAATAATAATAATAATAATAATAATAACAATAATAATAATGATAATAATAATGATAATAATAATAATAATAATAATAATAATAATAATAATAATAATAATAATAATAATAATAATAATAATAATAATAATAATAGATCTTTATTGTCCATAAATATGGCAATTTGTCATTTAGTTACACTTGTTATAACGTTATATGATAACTATAACATTGAACAGATATTTCACTCCTACTTATTTTCTCTCTCTTTCATTTCAAATGTCATTTTAAAATTTTTTTTGGGTGTTAAATTCTGTCTTTTCCTTATAATTGTTAATATCAGAGACTTAAGTCCCCATGGAGACATTCATCTGGTCATCCTGGATTGCTTTTCATCCCTCAACGAGGAAGTCAAATCGGCTGCCTCATACGCACTTGGTAATTATTACCTATTTCTTTACTCCTGTTAGATGCTGGGCAGGATGCGGGTAGGGGGGTGTTATGATTATAGTGTTATGGTGAGGAGGTGATAGATTGTGAGATTGGATATTTAAGTCAAAGAATATTGATAAACAAAGACGCCATTTTCGATTGACCTGCAAGGGTGGAACAGGAAGTACAGAATCCCTTATTTATTACAAATGTAGATCGTACATTCTGCACTTCATAATATTATTATTATCGTTATTAATATAAACAAGGTACAGATGAATTTATACTCAACAGTAGGGAGGAGGGTGGGGGGTCATGGGGGAAGATCTGCCTCTAGAAGGCTCTAAAATTCGTAGTTCTCAGGTTAAAAAAAAAAATAGAGCTGGCTGTTGTTTTTTTTATCAATTTGTCCTCAAGAGGACACAAGAACAATTCAAAGTCCTTAATATATTTACTTTGCCTACAAATTTTTCTTTTGTACCACTATTCAAACTTAATTGAATTTTTGTTTTTTTGTTTTTTTTGGAATTAGACTTTTGAGTAGTCTCATATTAGAGCCACAGATACATTGTGTTACGATGTCTACAGCTGTTTATAGTAATACTTTTTTCTCTGGTTCTTGCTAATGCAGATAAACTCTAGTAGATCATAAAATCTTTTGAACAAAAATAAACTAACCGTGTTGTAATTGTAAGCAATGTGTGCAAGTCCTAAAAAGCAGACAAAAGTTTTCTGATTGTTTCATGTGTCATTTTGAAACCATTTTGATAAAATCTTCATTTTCTGATTGTTTCATGTGTCATTTTGAAACCATTTTGATAAAATCTTCATTTTCTGATTGTTTCATGTGTCATTTTGAAACCATTTTGATGAAATCTTCAGGTAACATCAGCGTTGGAAACCTCCCCAAGTTTTTGCCTTTCGTCCTCAAGGAGATTGAAACTCAACCAAAGAAGCAATATTTGTTACTACACTCCCTGAAAGAGGTAACGTGGCAGATGATAATCAGTGCTGATGGTTTTCCTCGGATCCGCGGAAATCCGCGATTTTTGTGTCAGAGGAGGAATTTCCTCCTTTAAAAACTGACATTATCCTCAATCAAATTTTCTGGCTTTGAGATTGAAACTCAACCAAAGAAGCAATATTTGTTACTACACTCCCTGAAAGAGGTAACGTGGCAGATGATAATCAGTGCTGATGGTTTTCCTCGGATCCGCGGAAATCCGCGATTTTTGTGTCAGAGGAGGAATTTCCTCCTTTAAAAACTGAAATTGTCCTCAATCAAGTTTTCTGGCTTTGAGGGATTTGATGTGTGGTGGAACTAACTGGTGCAGCTTCACCACTATCCAGAAGATTGCTAGAGTAGTTTATCATTCAATGGCTCTAAAAGTGGGGGTTAGTGAAGTAAACATGTGGCGTAAATAAAACCATTCATAATTTTCCTCCTTTTTCCCTTTTTGTCACCATCAGCACTGATAAATAAAATAGTTAAAAATAAAAATTCCTTTATTCATTATCCCATAGGGTAAATTTGTCTCTAGGGTCTATTCCAAGGGAACACTGGAATAACCCAGGCGTCAGCCGCAGTGCAGCGCCGCAAATTGATCTAGGGCGAGGTGATTTGCTCAAGGCCACACTGCGCAGTGGGTAATCGAACTCTGTACCTTTTTGGGTATGAAGCAACGACCGTACCGCTGAGCCACGCTGGAAAAAAAAATTATTTTAAAATGCTGGTTCAAATTCGTTTTCTTGAATAGCTATCTCCTTCACTTCCCCTCCTTCACTTCCCATAGATTGAAGGGAACACTGTGAATAAAATATTAAGATCTGAGAGAAAGTGTTTATGAAGCAGCTTCCAGGCAAAATAAGTTAAAAAAAACAAAACAAAAAACATCCCCCCCCCCCCCCCCCCCCAAAATTGATATGTAATCTTGTGGTATAACAATTGGATCGGAAGGTCCTGGGTTCAAGCCTCGCTCGCTCGGCGCATAGTTGAGTCCTTGGATAAGGCCCTTTACTCACATTCTCTCACCGTACTCGGTTGTAAAATGAGTACCTGGCTGTTAACTGCGTTGTCTCTGTCCGAACATTGTAATATCGCCTAACAGGCGTCATGTCTCGTTCTACTTGTTACGTGTTGCTGTTGGTCAGGGACCCTTTGTAAAGCGCTTTGAGCATGTTTAGTGGATATTGCGCTATATAAAAGCTCAAAAAATATTTTTAAATGGATGTTTTTTTCCAGCATTTTTCTTAACCTGCTTTGTCTGGCACTGTTTCATTCACAGTTTTTCAGATCTTTTGTCTTATACACAGGGTTGCCAGATTATTTTCAGGCATTCTGCCAACTGAATTTTAAAAATCTGCCAAATACCACAAAAATATGCCAAACCATACTATTTATAGTTACTTCTTTGAAAACTCATCAGTTTTGTTAAACAAATAATTCGAAAGGCCGATGTCATAAAATTTGTTTTTCATTTCCCAAGTTTAAAAAAAGCACTAATACATAAAAATTGCCATGGAAAACGTGGAAAATAAAATCTGCCAAACTGCCAAACCATTTTTTTTCTGCAAGACGACTTCAAATTCTGCCAAAAAAAGGGCATTTGGCAGAAAATCTGCCAAATTGGCAACCCTGCTTATACACTGCAGTGCCTGCTCCCTAATTTCTCGATCAGAATGTAACATTGTCGCCATTTATAGCCAAGCCTGTAAGTTTTCAGTCTTCCAACTGCTAACGAAAGAGTGAAAATGGAAATGCTTCGTATGGGACCAAAACAGACAATGGACGTTTCGGGTACAAACCCTTCGTCAGCACAACAGTACACCAGTACACAAATAAACGTGGAAAACTTGTTTTCCACGTTTATTTGTGTACTGTTGTGCTGACGAAGGGTTTGTACCCGAAACGTCCATTGTCTGATTGTTCCCATACGAAGCCTTTCCATTTTCACAATTTCATTAGTATTTTACGATCACCAGCTTCAGGCAGCCCTTACCGTTTTCTAGTCTTCCAACTGACAACATTGAGATCCTTTATTATTATCTTTCGTGGAATCTCCAAAGCCTAATAATAGATCGTAATCCATCGTGCCAGTCTAATTTTAGATTATTGGAAAAATCCGAAAATGAGTAAATTTCTGATAATTGTTTTATTGAGGATGATTGCGCTATCCATTGTGAAACTCCTCGTATCATCCGAGGTCACAGGTCATGGATTTGAAATCAGCTCGCTGTTTGCTACCTATCTTTGTTATTTTGCAGCGGAGATCAAATTTCAGTCCAAAAAGGCTGAAAAACTGAACTCGTGAATCGTGTTGTTAACAACGCCACTACCACATTATCTCATTCGTCTGTAGTATTTCATTCATCCTGTTTTGTTGATAAAGGGGAAACCTGAAACGTCCATTTAATGTTTTCGTATATTAAATTGAAGCTTACATTTCACATAGCTGCCAACCGTTCCGTTAAAAACGGATTTGTTCCGTATTTGACTTCCTGAGTCCGTAAGTCCTTATTTTTAGTTCAAAATCCGTATTTTGTAATTTTTGACTAATTTGTGGTAAACAAGGCATGTGAGCCTCATGAATTATTATTATTGATCCATTATTATTACTATTACTACTACTATTATTGTTATTATTATTATTATTATTATTGGTGTCCAATGAGAGAGGATGAGCAGGGTTTAAATCAGCACAGCATAATCTCCATTCCTGTGTAGCTCTTGAATTTGAATTATGCCTCTATCATAAATGATTTTCAACAATTAAAAAAATTCCAGTTGTTTATATGACGCCTGTTTTTTACTCAAACCTTTCATAATGTATTTGCATAGAATAGGATGTTAGCCTCGATATACTTTTATTATTCTAAGACAGTATTGATACTTTCACTATTTGTTACAAATATCATTTTAATTAAAAATAAAATTAAATCCACATCTTTGATTGGAAGGTATTCAATCAGAAAATCAATTGCTTATATAGATTAAACATGACAATGATTATTTCCCTTTAATGATTTACGAAATATAAATTTAATCCCTTTAAAAAGACATCTTCATTTGATTTTGATTTTTGATTTTTCAAGCAAGCTTTTGTAATGGTTTAGGTTCAAGAAAAATAAGTATACTCCATTTTTAGGTGCGTTCCTTATTTTATTTTTGAAAAGTTGGCAGCTATGATTTCAATTTCGAGCTTCGAGCAGCAACATTTGCTAAAAATTCACCTTTGAACTTCGATGTTGATTTATGTATTTCTCATCTTGTCTTGTCTCATCTTTAGATCATCAATTGTGAGTCCAGTTCTCCCACCGGTGTCGAGATACTCAAATCGTTTGTCAAAACCATCTGGTGAGTATTTTACTTTATGGCAGAGACTTACGGACTTACTTATCCAAACCAGCAACCAGCTGAGTTCTGGCCCTTCGGTCTTGTGCCATGACGTAGAAGAAGTTCGACGTGTGGCTATGTGGTCTAGTGGTATGACACTCGCTTTCGGATCGGAAGATCCTGGGTTCGAGCCTCGCCTCTGCGCATAGTTGAGTCCTTGGAAAAGGCTCTTTACTCACATTCTCTCACCGTACTCAGGTGTAAAATGAATACCTGACTGTTGTCAGAATTGTCTCTGTCGGAAACAAAATTGTAATATCGCCTAACAGACGTCATGCCTCGTTCTACACGTTACATGTTGCTGTTGGTCAGGGACCCCTTGTAAAGTGCTTTGAGCACGTTTAGTGGGTATTGCGCAATATAAAAGCTCAATTTACATGTTTCGTGTTGCTGTTGGCCAGGGACCCATTGTAAAGTGCTTTGAGCACTTTCAGTGGATATTGCGCTATATATAAAGCTAATAAAAAATGGTGGTGGTTTATTATTATTATTATTATTATTATATTATTATTATTATTATTATTATTATTATTATTATTATTATTATTATTATTATTATTATTTTATTATTATTATTAATATTATTATTATTTATTATTATTATTATTATTATTATTATATTATTATTATTATTATTATTGTTATTATTATTATTATTATTATTATTATTATTATTATTATTATTATTATTATTATTATTATTATTATTATTCACTTTTAGGCATTGTGGTGTATGAATGTTGCATTAGTGAGCAATTTTTTTTTTTTGGCCCGGCAAATTTTCCATTGATACTCAAAATTTGTCTTGTGTTGTTTAACAGGACAATGTTATTCAACAACTGTGAGTGTCCTGAAGAAGGTACCCGCAACGTCGTCTCAGAATGTATGGGTAAATTGACCCTGGTGGATCCTGGACATCTCATTGGCCAGCTACAGCAACACCTCAATGACCCTTCACCTTTGACCCGCAGCACAGTTGTTACAGCTATCAAATTTACTATCTCTGATCAAGTGAGAGCTTCCTGAAAATTAATTATCTTTTTTTAAATATTTGTTTCATACGTAGACTAGCCAACACAATTTGAAGTAAGTGATTTTGTCCAACATGCGCATTTATGATAATGGTGGGCAGAGATGTGCTCTAAGAACTGAGCAAAATATATTTCTTTTTATCATAACAAGCCCATTAGCTTATGATAATTTTGTTCTGGGATAAATTATAATCAATTAAATATTATCTGGAAAGATGGCGGTGGCTGACAAGGTTTCTTGCTCTTTATGGTATTATGTCAAGGTGAAGTGGGTGCCACAAAGTGGTTTTGTTGTTGAAATGACGGCCAATCAATTCGATTGATATGTGATATCTCCATGACATGTCAGATTTTTATAGCTTTGCTTGTACCCTTGTACTGGGTGGGGATCCTGACCTCCCATAGTGGGCAGGGAGGTACATGCTGTGTCTTCTATCCCCCCTTACCCGTTTTCCGATTGTTTCCTATCGTTGTCTTGGAATGAGATTACTTAGTTTTGTCCTGACCCTGGCCGGAGTTCCTTGGCTGGGAGGGAAACAGTCGAATGTATAGGTATAGTTTTGGGAGATGATATTTTTTTCCTTGTAAATCATCTCTCTTTTATGCATTGTATTATGTTTAGTTTACATATTATATTATATGATTTATAAACATTTGAGTGTGTTCCTCTTAGTTGGGACCTGTGCTTGTGTCTGGACGAGACTTTTAGGTAATCTCAAACTAAGTGCTCTGACGGTGTGCTCCTGGAATCTACATCTGTTCCCTATTTGAACCAATTCCCCTTTGTCTCACCTTTTCTTTTGTGCTTTAATTGTAATTCTAGAACTTTTTACTATCCCATTTTTCCTTTTTACTGGCGCTGATATGACTTTAATGTGTTGCAAGCGCCGTAAAACCCTTAAAAAAAAACATTGTACCCTTGTATATTTTATTTTATTTTATTTTATCTTAAATTTGCTTCATATTTTTATCAATTAGTTCATGATAATGCCTAAATCTTGTTGATATAAACGATGCCTGATGTGTAGTATTATGATATTTTCCATTCAGGAGCAGTAGAGCTTATCTTATCATATCTTAAATGTGAGATTTTAGTTTTTGTCACTTTATAAAATTTTTCTATTGCCTTCAATGAAAACATTTGAAAAATGAACCCAAGTTTTGTGTATTGGGACTAAAAAAACAATTTTTGTCATTTAAATCACCCTGGCAATAGAACAGTTCGAGGTGATGTGTCACAAATCACAAATTGTTGACTGAGTTAGTTACTTGAGGGGTCCACATAGCTCAGTTTGTAGAGCACTCGTTTCATATGTATGCACAGGGACCAGGATAGATCTTGGGTGTCATCAAGAATTGTTTCTTACTCCCTGTCTGTTTACTCATTGATTGGGTAGCTGGGTCTTTCGGATCTGATGGAAAGAGTAGCAAAACAATTGCTGCCATCGATTTAAAACTATGGCAACTGAGATAATAAGCATTGGCTCCGTGAGCCCTATGACTGCAAACACACTGTTTGTGGCTATGTGGTCTAGTGGTATGACACTCGCTGTCAGACCAGAAGGTCCTGGGTTCGAGCCTCATTCGGCGCAAAGTTGAGCCCTTGGAAAAGGCTCTTTACTCACTTTCTCTCACCGTACTCAGGTGTAAAATGAGTACCTGGCCATTAACAGCGTTGTCTGTCCGAAAAAATTGTAATATTGCCTAACAAGCGTCATTTCCCGTCCTACATGTTAAGTGTTGCAGTTGGCCAGGGACCCCTTGTAAAACGCTTTGAACACGTTTTGTGGATATTGCGCTCTATAAATGCTCTATTTAAAAAAAATTTTTTATTTACTAAGAGACTATAACAGGGGATTGGTATGTTAATAGTTGTTCCTTTTTTAAAATTATCTTTTTTTGTTATCCATCTAGCCCCAACCAATTGACCCATTGCTGAAGAATTGTATCGGTGATTTCCTGAGGACTCTACAGGACGAGGACTTGACTGTCAGGAGGGTGGCACTGGTGACCTTCAACTCGGCCGCACACAACAAACCGTCTCTGATTCGTGATCTGCTAGACACAATTCTCCCTCATCTCTACCACGAGACAAAGATCAGGGTGAGCCGATAGCAGATTGAAAACAAAGAAGAAAAAAAAAAGGTGTAAAATAATGACATATCTGCCTATTATTACGGACCGTCCGTAATTGTTACGGAAGTGTAAGGACAATTACGGACTTACGGAAATAGAAAAAATATTACTGATACAAAAGGTCGCAACGGTAAATTAAAAAATAATTTTTTTTTCATTGTTTACCGCATGCTACAATAAAAAATCTCAATAATGTGTAGAATTTGTAGCAGATGTAGTTTTTACTTATTCAGTTGACTTGATTTCTTATGAATATTTTGCCATGCTGTGGAAAATGGACTTTGGTTGAGGCTTGACCCGCATAAGTAGTAAGCCTATATAACATGGTAAGTGTATTTTACATATATAAAAGGGTGTATCTATCATTATTTTTGTTTGCTTTAGTATTACTGAAATTTGACCATTAATTACTGATGAATATTGTATTTCTTACTGAATTTGAAATTTTTCAAGTAGGCAGGTATGTAATGATAAAAATAGAATTATTGTGAAAGTCTTTAGACAAATAGTGTTTTTTGGTTTTGTCTGATTTTTATGGGTTTGGAACTGATACATACATAAGCTCTATCTACCATAGCAATAGCCTTCAACAGTCATGACGTCACTTCCCTCGTAACTTAGTAACTGGTTCTAAACTGCTGGACAAACTACACATCTTTATCAAAGATTTTTAAAAAAACATTTTTTAATTCGCTTTATTCACCCTATTTGGGAAATTTGTCTCTAGGGTCTATCCAAAGGGAAAACTGGAATAACCCAGGCGTCAGCCGCAGTGCAGCGCCGCAAATTGATCTAGGGCGAGGTGACTTGTTCAAGGCCACACAGCCCAGCGGTGGGTGATCGAACTCGGTACCTTTTGGGGTACAAAGCAAAGACTGTACCGCTGAGCCACGCTACCAGCTTGACAAATGATCTATGAACATGGGCGAGGTTCCTACCTCCCATGGTGGGCAGGGAGGAACTTGCTGTGTCTTATATCCCCCTATATCTGTTTTCCAATTGCCTTCTGTCTTTGTCTTGGAGTGAGATTGCTTGGTTTTGTCCTGACCTTGGTCGGAGTCCTAGCTGAGAGGGAAACTGTCGAATGTATAGTTATTGCTTTGGGAGATGATATTTTTTTCCTTGTAAATCATCCCTCTGTTATGTACTGTATTATGTTTTATTTACTTGTTATATTTGATTTGTTAACATTTGAGTGTGTTCCTCTAAGTGGGGACCTGTGCTTGTGTCTGGATGAGACTTTTAGGTGATCTCAAACTAAGTACTTTGACGGTGTGCTCTTGGAATCTACATCTGTTTCCTATTGGAACAAATTCCCCTTTGTCTTACCTTTTCTTGGGTGCTTTAATTGAATTCTATCACTTTTTACTTTCCCTTTCTTCCTTTTTACTGGCACTGATATGACCTTAATGTGTTGCAAGCGCCGTAAAACCCTCAAAAACAAAAAACAACATGGGCGAAATTGGAGTCGAGGATTTATAAACAGCTTGCAAATAATGGAGAGCAATCAACGCCTCACGATTACTATTCTTACAATCAATAAAGTTACATTTTGTTGTCAATGAAACATGAAAAAGAAAAGAAAAAGAAAAACAAAAAAATAACCCCCCCCCCCAAAAAAAAAACAAAAAACAAAACAAAACAAAAAAAACAAACCTTCTAATGAGGCCATACCTTGAACATGACGGTCCCAAACCCGTAGAAAGCTCAGAGGGGAATGTCCTACATGAATGGCACATGAAAGCTGGTGCACAGATGCTATTTTTATCTTCTCCGCTTTATCGCACACTCTAGCCGACATCAACACTTAACATGTGGGATGTGGCTGAA
The DNA here is from genome assembly GCF_034508935.2 of Berghia stephanieae. Lineage (NCBI taxonomy): Eukaryota > Metazoa > Mollusca > Gastropoda > Nudibranchia > Aeolidiidae > Berghia > Berghia stephanieae. The sequence continues at coordinate 36,856,512 of NC_088370.1, read as the reverse complement.
TGCCTGTTAGGCGAATTTACAATTTCTTTGGACAGGGACAATGCTGTTAACGGCCAGGTACTCATTTTACAATATCAAATTAAGAAATTAAGGAATCAGGCACTCATTTTACACCAGAGTACAGTGAGAGAATATGAGTAAAAAGCCTTTTTCAAGGACTCGACTATGCACCACTAGGGACTCGAACCCACGATCTTCCGATCCGAAGGCGAATGTCATACCACTAGACCACATAGCCGGACATAACCCAAAAACCAACGAAACAACTACTGTCCACAACACTGGTCAGACCAGAACTTTTAACAAGGTAGAGCATTTATATAGTGCAATATCCACTAAACTTGCTCAAAGTGCTTTACAAGGGGTCCCTAGCCAACAGCAACATGTAACACATAGAACAAGACATGACACCTGATAGGCGATATTACAACACTGTTCACGGCCTGGTACTCATTTTACACCTGAGTACTGTGAGAGAATGTGAGTAAAGAGCCTTCTCCAAGGACTCAACTAACCCAAGACCTTCCGATCCGAAAGCGGGTGTCATACCACAAGACCACATAGCCGCACTTAAAGGTTGTGACACGGATTTTTGTATACCCTTCTCTGAGAAAAAAATTACAAATGTGAACTAAAAACCCTGTAAAAAATGATACTCATTTGTATGATGATTTATCCCTTCACAACACAGAAAGAGCTGATCCGCGAAGTGGAGATGGGTCCGTTCAAGCACACCCTGGACGACGGCCTGGACATCCGCAAGGCTGCGTTTGAGTGCATGTACACACTGCTGGATTCCTGTCTGGGTCGGCTGGACATCTTTGAGTTCCTGAACCACGTGGAGGACGGCCTGAAGGACCACTACGACATCAAGATGCTGACGTACCTCATGCTGGTCAGGCTGTCCCATCTGTGTCCATCCGCCATTTTACAGAGTAAGGCAACCTGCTGCAGTCCTCTCTCTTTGTTTATTTATTTATTTATTTATTATTTATTTATCACAGAGTAAGGCAACCTGCTGCAGTCCTCTCTTTTTATTTATTTATTTATGAGTTTTCATAAATCTACTCACTGCACATAACGCACAGACCTGCTTTTTATACAGATTCAATTTATCCTTGGCACAACCTCACATGTTACAGTGAATGACATAATCTGTCGGATGGTGAAAAGGTTTGAACTGAGATATTGCCAAGTTTCGGTAGAAGGTCAATTTTTATAAAAAATGAGTTCTTGTCATAAATGATTAAATCAACCCTTTTTGTACATCTTGGGGAAATATCAAACCTTAATTTCACATCTAAATATTTTTTTACAGCTAGTCAAGTTGGAAAAAGTATGAAATTTGAGAAAAGTTGCTGGATACTTTGCCCATACATCTGACCATAACTTCATGAAAAATCACCCGATTTACTTCAAATAAAAATTAAAATGCTCTGGGGAGCAAATTCTTTCAGAAAATGAGAAAAGAAAAAAAATACAAATCAAAAATTTTCACCTTCCAACTGATTATGTGATGCACTGACGCATATACCGATTTTTTGGGGCCTCATTTGACCAAATTAGGATTTTCTAACCAGTTTTATAGAGGACAAATTAGTGAAAATATTGTCATTTACCAATAAATTAACACCGTCTTCAATATCTGAACCATCTTCCATTTCCATGACAAATTCCTATGCTTCAGTTAGATTTGATTGTAAGTTCATTTCAAGGACACCATTGTTTACAACCTTAGAACTCGGTTGAATTTATGTTCTTTAAGTAAATGGGAATTACCTGAAATATTTTGAAAAAAAAAAAAAAACCCCAAAAAAACCCACGTGACAAGTAAAGTTAAGAAATGATCAAAATTAATTTATTTTTCACTTTCCTATCAATTAAATATCAATATTTCAACCCGTCACCAAGCGCATCCCGGCCCTGTTTGGTCGTATTTTTCTGACACATTGTGTCAATGAGTTAAAGTGTCGCAAGCACTACACATTGTGTCAATGAGTTAAAGTGTCGCAAGCACTACACATTGTGTCAATGAGTTAAAGTGTCGCAAGCACTACACATTGTGTCAATGAGTTAAAGTGTCGCAAGCACTACACATTGTGTCAATGAGTTAAAGTGTTGCAAGCACTTTAAAACCCTAAACACAAACAGAACAAGATGGCACACTTTGTTGAGTTTTTCTTTTTATACAAAGTATTCTAGTTTCCATAGATAAAGGGTGAATAACGTGTAATGATTGTATCATGACCCCATTTTAAAAGATGGTTGTAAAGCTGAACATTATTATGATTATTATTATTATTATTATTATTATTATTATTATTATTATTATTATTATTATTATTATTATTATTATTATTATTATTACTATCATTAGTATTATCATTATTATTATTATTATTATTATTATTATTATTATTATTATTATTATTATTATTATTATTACTATCATTAGTATTATCATCGCGGGTGGTTGGATGGGAGCATCACCCTTGAATCATATACCTATGATGTTCGCATGGGTGTACGATCCGATAGTGATGTCGTTTCTTCTTCTCTTTACTAGTCTATCCTGTTTCTTTGGTTTGTGATTGTATTTTTGACAGGGGATATTTTTTGTTCTGTAAATCTTCTGCCTGTTTGTTCTCGGTTATTTATAATTTAGCTTATGATATATTTAGGTTATGATTTTGATTTACATTTGTACTATTTTTGTTAGATTGCTTGTTTTTTTGTTTCAGCGGTCTCTCATATAACCTCAATTGTGTTGGAAGAGACCTAAAGCAACAAACAAACAAAAAAGTATTATCATCATTATTATTATTATTATTATTATTATTATTTATTATTATTATTATTATTATTATTATTTTTATTATTATTATTATTATTATTATTATTATTATTATTATTATTATTATTATTATTATTATTATTATTATTATTATTATATCATTATCATTATTATTATTATTATTATTATTATTATTATTATTATTATTATTTATTATTAAATTCTTTTTGTTTGTATTTTTTTCAGGACTGGATCGCCTCGTCGAGCCCATCCGAGCAACGTGTACCACCAAAGTGAAGGCCCATTCAGTAAAACAGGAATACGAAAAACAAGAGGAACTCAAGAGGTCGGCCTTGAGGGCTGTGGTAGCCTTGCTCAACATCCCAGACACGGGTAGGGTAGATTTATGTTTATCTGAGAATGATTTCATTGAGATGCTTATGTAGCAATGACTATGAAAAATGTTTTTTTCTATTTTTGAGGAAAATTTTTGTCTAAAATGGAAGCCCTATCTCCACTGAGTAAAAATGTTTTTGAATTTTGAAAATCCATTCATAAATAAACAAGTTATGCAGTTTCAAAGGTGTCATTTATTTGGATGACCCGCAAAGAGGAAAAAAACGCGAAAAATTGGGACGCTTTTTCGGCATTTTTTTTCGACCTTTGGTTGTATCTTGCGTAATAAATTTGATTAAAAGATTGAAACTTGAAGAGCAAATTAGGATGGTGTTTTGTAAAATACGGGAAAAGTATTCGTCATATTCTTATGAAATTTTACAACCAAAAAGAAGAAATGTTCATGTATTAACTTGTCGGCGACAAAACCTCCACGCCCGGTAGTTTTAGAAATATTTTACTCCAAAGAGTAAAAATCTATTTTTAACGGTCTTCTGGTAATCGCACGAGTTTTGTCGCTTGACATAATCTAAAATGACCTTTTTTCTAACTGTGTGCCAACTTTCAGTCATATTCATCGATAAACAGCGTCGTAATTAATTTTTTAAAATAGCATATACGAAACGGCTTCGTCCCATATTTTGACGCGAATTCGGGCACTTCATGAGCTAAAAAGAGGCCCAAAGATTTGTGCGGGATAGTCATTGCTAATTTATGATGGCACACATACATGGGTGCAAGAGTGCCAGCTTCTGCTGGCCGATTGGATTACCGAAAAAAAACGTCGCCGGCTTTTTGCGATTTGGATTTGATTGAACATAACCCTATGTTATCTTCTGAGACTGTGATAGGACACTTTTTTTTAATCTTGCAGGCTTTTTCAGATTATATGTCTGGTCATAAGTAGACTTGCAGGCTTTTTGAGGTCCAGTTGCTTGCACCCATGCACACACAGGTACAACAAACCTGACCCGCATCAATAAAATAGATAGAAGATGAAAAGAAAAAAAGAAAAGACAAAAAATTCTCTTCATTCAAATCCAAAGGGAGATTTTTTTTCTTGGGTTTTTGTCACGGGAAGAAGACTGGAATAATCCAGGCATTAGTCTTAGTGCAGTGCTTCGTGGTGAGCTGGGATGAGATGGCTTATTCAAGCTGTACTGGGAAGCAGGAAATCGTATTGTTCCAATAGATTAGAACCAGTTACTATTCGTCATTACGAGGGAAGTGACGTCACAACTGTTGAAGCCTATTGTCAGTTGTATTGTATCAATGAGGATAATAATGAATGGTATTTATGACGCACCAATCACCACAGACAGCCGGCTCTAGGCGCTAACGTAAACAATTAGAGAGTGGCCAGAAATGCTTTTCGTCTTTCCTTGAATCATTTCTAGTCTGTTGTCTCTCTTTGCTCCTGTAGTCAATTATTCCAGATTGTTGGCCGTTGGATTTCCCATTGTCGTCAGGCGAGTAGTACAACCACTTGTTACCTTGAACACTACTAAGGACAACTTCTTTTTTCACTTTCAATTGGTGATTGTCGCCTTGGGTATTACAACCAATGGAATCACTTGTTACCTTGAACACTGTGAAGGACAACTTCTTTTTTCACTTTCAATTGGTGATTGTCGCCTTGGGTATTACAACCAATGGAATCACTTGTTACCTTGAACACTGTGAAGGACAACTTCTTTTTTCACTTTCAATTGGTGATTGTCGCCTTGGGTATTACAACCAATGGAATCACTTGTTACCTTGAACACTACTAAGGACAACTTCTTTTTTCACTTTCAATTGGTGATTGTCGCCTTGGGTATTACAACCAATGGAATCACTTGTTACTTTGAACACTGTGAAGGACAACTTCTTTTTTCACTTTCAATTGGTGATTGTCGCCATGGATTTGTTGTGCTGTGTCGTTTTTAGGAAGCAGGTGGTTGGATGGGAGCATCACCCTTGAATCATATACCTATGATGTTCGCATGGGTGTACGATCCGATAGTGATGTCGTTTCTTCTTCTCTTTACTAGCCTATCCTGCTTCTTTGGTTTGTGATTGTATTTTTGACAGGGGATATTTTTTTTCTGTAAATCTTCTGCCTGTTTGTTCTTGGTTATGTATAATTTAGCTTATGATGTCTTTAGGTTATGATTTTGATTTACATTTGTACTATTGTTAGATTGCTTGTTTGTTTTTTGTTTCAGCGGTCTCTCATATAACCTCAATTGTGTTGGAAGAGACCTAAAGCAACAAACAAAACAAAATCATTTTTAGGAAAGTATCAGACTATAATTTAACTCACTCAACCCTAACACCGACTATATCCTTAGTATGCCCGGGGGTTACTTTTACCCCAAGCCTATTTATTACATGTTTCTGGGACAATTTTTTAATGCGTAGTATCCAATCTAATGTTCTTTATGTCTACATACATGCTAATGATAGTTGAATAAAACTATCTACACACATGCTCATTTTTAATACATTTTTTCCAATTTTGAAAATTATAAAAAATCTCTAGGATTGAGTGAGTTTACGAAGGCTAAGGTTGGGGGGGGGGGGGGGGATGTCTCTTCAATCAGGTCAAAAAGAGTGGCCTCACACCTATCTAACAACGTCCCTAATGGTTCCACAGGCAACAGAAACAAATCAAGCTGTGGTTTTTACTACGAGCACTCACAGTTGTTGTTTTAAAAAAATGAAATTGACCCAATTTTTCTTTGCCAAAATAATCCAATGTTTCGCAACTGATTGTTGAACATCTCTCATGGAAGTTAGGCACGTCGGTTTTTTGCCAATTTCCAAGGGCAATGTAAATGGTGCTGCTCGAAGCATGAAGGAATAAATAATAATGTGAAATTGGATGTAAGCTTCAATTTAATTACAAAAACAGATCAAATGAACGTTTCGGGTTTCCCCTTTATCAACAAAACAGGATGAATGAAACACGACAGACGAATGAGATAATGTGGTAGTGGCGTTGTTAAGATGAATAAACAAAAACATTGATGGGCAGGAAAGGAGCATTACTATTACCTACCCATCAATGTTTTTGTTTATTCTTCTTAACAACGCCACTACCACATTATCTCATTCATCCTGTTTTGTTGATAAAGGGGAAACCCGAAACGTTAATTTGATCTGTTTTTGTAATTAAATTGAAGCTTACATCCAATTTCACATTATTATTTCTGACCAATTTCCAAGTGAGAACCACTTTTGTTTGCTGTGAGCGTTGTTAAGAGGAAGTGACGTCACGACTTTGGAACCCCTTGTTGAAACCGGTGGGTGCTAACTTCCATTTTTTGTTCAATTGTGTTAGTTTGTTTTCATTCGCCAGATAAAAATCCTCAAATGGGAGAGTTCCTGAGTCAGATCAAGTCAATGCCAGAGCTGGCCAGCATGTTTGAAACGATACAGAAAGACGCCAATGCCGCAGGGTCAGAGATCATCGCCATGGATACTAGTTAGAGTTTTTTTAATTTAAAGTTGTAAACAAGTTATTAATAAATATTGATAAGAAGTGAAACTGAATCATGATTAACGATTATGTGGAGTAAGCCATGTATTCATTTTTTAGTTATTTTTTTTTTGTTGTTTTTTTTTTTGCTGTTCTTGCAAATTTGATTGGCTAACGGATTGTTGCTCCACCCCTTCCCCCTCATTAAGTTTTTTTTCTTGTTTTTTGTTTTTGTTTTTCTCGGTTGCGTACACTTAAGATCTGTCTCTCTCTCTATCTATCTCTCACTCTCTCTCTCTCTCTCTCTCTCTCTCTCTCTCTCTCTCTCTCTCTCTCTCTCTCTCTCTCTCTCTCTCTCTATCTCACACACATACACACAAACACATACACACTCACATATATCGTCTTTTCCTTTTATATATACACAAAGCGACTTTTAAAAATTTGCCAAGTCTCTGACTTGTAATCTTTGCCATGAGGGAAGCGGACGATGTGAGAGTGTCTTTGTTTTATATTATATTATGTTTATTGTTTTGTTTTTTTTAAGTTAAAAAAATTAAAAAAAGAAAATTAATATCATGTGAGAAATCACCCCCCTCCCCCCTCCCCCCATAAATCATGTGAGAAATCATCCCCCTCCCCCCTCCCCCCATAAATCATGTGAGAAATCATCCCCCTCCCCCCTCCCCCCATAAATCATGTGAGAAATCATCCCCCTCCCCCCTCCCCCCATAAATCATGTGAGAAATCACCCCCCTCCCCCCTCCCCCCATAAATCATGTGAGAAATCATCCCCCTCCCCCCTCCCCCCATAAATCATGTGAGAAATCACCCCCCTCCCCCCATAAATCATGTGGCGATTTGAGTGTGTTGATAGTAACCACCTAGATGTTTACTCTCTCAATGGGGATCAATCCTGAATCCTATGACAGTCTCTGTGCAAGACTTTTTTGTTCCTCTCTCTTTTAATTCAAAGTGGCAAGGGGGACGAGCACATGGCAGGGTAAAATACTGCTGTGATCTTAATTTGTCGGTTACAAAAACAGTTTGGCTATGTTTTGATTTTAAAAAACTTTTAATAGTTATATATATTATTCCCAAGAAAGCTCATTCTGGATGAACTGTAAACGGTCTGTGTATTTATTTATTATTATTATTATTATTATTATTTATATTTGTTACAAATTTATCCTTTTTTTTTTTTATTGTGATGATTTTGTTAACTCTTGTTATATTAAGAAGATAATTCATTGTTGAGGAAACGATGAGGACTTGTTGAATTTTTATTGTTGTATTTTAAATTTGTTGTGTGTTTACTTAAAGTGTGATTGTTAAACTGTGCAATTTTCCATGAAGCTTTGGCCTCAACTTACTCAAATGATAGGAATGGCCTCAAAACAAATAAACGGACGAACGAACGAACAAGCATACAAACACACCAAACAAAACATGTTTTGGGGCCTAAGCATTTTGCTGACGACAACATTAACTAGTAAGCTATTATTTGGTTATGTATTGTTTTGTTTGTTGTTGTTGTTGTTTTTAAAAAATCTTATTTTATAATGTTGAATACTTGTCCAATCCACACCTTCGGGTTGACTCGTGTTACCATAGACACCTTTGGGGTGACTCGTATTACCATTGACACTTTTGGGGTGACTTTTGTTACCATAGACACCTTTGGGTTGACTCGTGTTACCATTAGACACCTTTGGGTTGACTCGTGTTACCATAGACACCTTTGGGTTGACTTGTGTTACCATAGACACCTTTGGGTTGACTTGTGTTACCATAGACACCTTTGGGTTGACTTGTGTTACCATAGACACCTTTGGGTTGACTTGTGTTACCATAGACACCTTTGGGTTGACTTGTGTTACCATAGACACCTTTGGGTTGACTTGTGTTACCATAGACACCTTTGGGTTGACTTGTGTTACCATAGACACCTTTGGGTTGACTCGTGTTACCATAGACACTTTTGGGGTGACTTTTATTACCATAGACACCTTTGGGTTGACTCGTGTTACCATTAGACACCTTTGGGTTGACTCGTGTTACCATAGACACCTTTGGGTTGACTTGTGTTACCATAGACACCTTTGGGTTGACTTGTGTTACCATAGACACCTTTGGGTTGACTTGTGTTACCATAGACACCTTTGGGTTGACTTGTGTTACCATAGACACCTTTGGGTTGACTTGTGTTACCATAGACACCTTTGGGTTGACTTGTGTTACCATAGACACCTTTGGGTTGACTTGTGTTACCATAGACACCTTTGGGTTGACTTGTGTTACCATAGACACCTTTGGGGTGACTTGTGTTACCATAGACACCTTTGGGTTGACTCGTGTTACCATAGACACCTTTGGGTTGACTCGTGTTACCATTAGACACCTTTGGGGTGATTTGTGTTACCATTAGACACCTTTGGGGTGATTTGTGTTACCATAGACACCTTTGGGGTGATTTGTGTTACCATTAGACACCTTTGGGGTGATTTGTGTTACCATAGACACCTTTGGGTTGACTCGTGTTACCATTAGACACCTTTGGGGTGATTTGTGTTACCATTAGACACCTTTGGGGTGATTTGTGTTACCATAGACACCTTTGGGGTGATTTGTGTTACCATTAGACACCTTTGGGGTGATTTGTGTTACCATAGACACCTTTGGGTTGACTCGTGTTACCATAGACACCTTTGGGGTGACTCGTGTTACCATAGACACCTTTGGGGTGACTTGTGTTACGGATAGAAATATAGATGTTCCTTGAAACATTGTTTGGCTGGGGTCTTGTGACCTGTGAGGGGTGAAGAATTCACTTATGCTACCGTAGTATGTCTTCTCTCCTTCTACATCTGTTTTCTCTTTCCATGGTACTCTCTTTCTTTGTTTTGGATTGAGATTAGTATTATTATTATGATTATTATTATTATTATTATGATGATTATTATTATTATTATTATTATTATTGATATTATTATTGATATTATTATTATTAGTTGAGAAGGTCGCCCTAAATGTCTTTGAGAGATTGTATCTCTGTTGGTTTGTCTAGTATCTCCATAATATTTCCTTTTTTAAGTTACATTCTGTCTTGTCTTGAAATAAAATTACTTTGGTTTTGTCCTTGGCTCAAGGGAAATCAGTCAGTTCTGTTATAGCTTTAGTTTTTAATATATTTTGTAAACATTTGAGTGTATTTTTCTCATTGAGATCCTGTACGGGTGGTTATTGTATGAAACTTAGATGATCTCAAATGGAATACTGATAGTGTGTATGCTCTTGGAACCTACATTTGTTCCCTATTTGACCAAATTGACCTTTGTGTTACTCTTTCTTTGGTGCTTTTAATTGTTGATTATCCCATTAACTCCCTTTGTTACTGGCGCTGATATGACCAAAATGTGTCGTAAGCGCCGTGAAGCCAACCTGGGTGGGGTTCCTGGCCTCCCATAGTGGGCAGGGAGGCACTTACTGTGTCTTCTATCCCGCTATATCTGTTTTCCAACATGCTTTCTGTCTTTGTCTTGGAATGAGATTACTTGGTTTTGTCCTCTCCCTGGCTATAGTGCTTGGCTGGGAGGGAAACAGTCAAATGCATAGTTATTATTTTGGGAGATTATATTTTTTCCCTTGTAAATCATCTCTCTGTTATGTATTATTATATTTGTTATTTTGAATGTATAATGTTAGCATTTGAGTGTATTCCTCTCAGTGAAGACTTGTGCTGGTGTCTGGGTGAGACTTTTAAGTGATCTCAAACTAAGTACACTGATAGTGTGCTCTTGAAATCTATATCTGTCCCCTATTTGAACCACTCCCCTTTGTCTCACTTTTTCCTCAAGTCCTTTTAATTGTAATTCTAGAATCTTTTTACTATCCAATTTTATTCCTATTTACTGGCGCTGATATGACCTTAATGTGTTGCTGCGAGCGCCGTAAAACCCTTAAAAACAATAAAAACAACTTCAAACCTACACCATTTTCCCTATCATCTCCTTTTTACTGGCGCTGAAATGACTTTTAAAATGCGTCACAAGCACCTGAAGACCTCTGAAAACAAAATAAAACGTGGGTAATTGTGATAGAGATGCGTTTGCCTCGAGGAAGCATCAGTATGAAAGGTCAGTCCTTATGTTATGTTAGCATTTATTATTTATGTTATAGAAGTGGTCGATCGACGGTGGTTGTTATCATTCTGCTATATCCTAATGGTAAACATAAACAATTGCTGTCATGCTCTGCAAGCTTCATAATGCGTTGACTTGTTTTCTTTTTTTTTTTTTTTTCAGGTCATAAAATTTATAATTATGATACTTGATGAAATAAAAATGTTTGTCATAAAAATTTACATCTTTTACTTCTTTGTCTTTTATCACCAATTGTTCTCAGTACACCACACGTAGAGGTCCTTGCTGTGTCGTCTATCCCCCCTGTATCTGCTTTTCAATTGCTTCTGTATTTGTCTTGGGTTTTGTCCTGACCCTGGCCCGAGTCCTTGGCTGGGAGGAAAACAGTCGAATGTAAAGTTATAGTTTTGGGAGATAATATTTTTTCCCTCTCTCTGTTATGTAGCTAGTTATTTTTTTTATTTGTAAACATTTGAGTGTATTCCTCTTAGTGAGATCATGTGCTGGTGTCTGGGTGAGACTTTTAGGTGATCTCAAACTAAGTACACTGATGGTGTGCTCTTGGAATCTTACATCTGTTGCCTATTTGAACCAATTCCCTTTTGTCATACTTTTTCCTCAAGTCCTTTTATTTAATTACATCTCGAAGAATGTTTTTACTGTCCAATTTTCTTCCTTTTTACTGGAGCTGATATGACCTAAATGTGTTGCAAGAGCCGTAAAGCGGGTGGTTGGATGGGAGCATCACCCTTGAATCATATACCTATGATGTTCGCATGGGTGTACGATCCGATAGTGATGTCGTTTCTTCTTCTCTTTACTAGCCTATCCTGCTTCTTTGGTTTGTGATTGTATTTTTGACAGGGGATATTTTTTTTTTCTGTAAATCTTCTGCCTGTTTGTTCTTGGTTATTTATAATTTAGCTTATGATATCTTTAGGTTATGATTTTGATTTACATTTGTACTACTTTTGTTAGATTGCTTGTGTTTTTTTGTTTCAGCGGTCTCTCATATAACCTCAATTGTGTTGGAAGAGACCTAAAGCAACAATCAAACAAACAAAAAACAAGAGCCGTAAAACTCATAAAAACAAATGAGCAATGAGGCTAAGTTTCCTGCTCAAGGAAGAAAACCGAGATGTCGAAGCAGGGCTAGAACCCGAGTCTCACGGGTGGAGGAGCAAGGCGCTCGTTCATCTCGTGAACGAGCGCCTCGTGTATTTAAAGAAAAAAAAGTTGAGCTTTTATATAGCGCAGTATCCACTAAACTAAGCGCTTTACAGGGGGTTCCTGGCCAACAGCAACACTTAACATGTAGGATGAGACATGACGCCTGTGATGCGATATTAATTTTTTTTTTTTCCGACAGAGACAACGCTGTTAACGGCCAGGAACTCATTTTACACCTGAGTACGGTGATAGAATGTGAGTAAAGAGCCTTTTTTCAAGGACTCAGCGAGGCTCGAACCCAAAACCTTTCAATTCGAAAGCGAGTGTCATGCCACTAGACTACATAGCCCCACATTTACATATATGTATTTGTGTACGTATAGATAGAAGGAAGTTGACGTCACTAGGGTCTTTGTTATTGTTTTTTTTTTGCCATCCAAGTTTATGAGTACTTCTCACTAAACCGTATTAACCAGTCTATAGATAGTTCGAAGATAACGAGTAATTCTCACTAAACTGTATTCATCATCAATGCCTTTTTCACCCTGGGTCAGGGTATAGGCCACAGACAAACAGTTTCCATCCTTCTCTATCCTGAGCCAACTTTTTTTTATCTCATTCCAGGTCTTACCACTTCTCTGTATATCCGCTTCTTTAATTCTTCTCCATGTTCCTCGTGGCCTTCCCCTTGATCTTCTGCCCTGAGGGTTCCAGTCCAATACTTTCTTTGTTATAGTTGAGTCATTCTTTCTAAGCGTGTGTCCAATCCACCTCCATCGTCTTCTTCCTATATCTTCTCCCACTGGTTTCTGCTGTGTTCTTTTCCATACTTCTTCATTTTTTATTCTATCCATCCATTTTATTCTGAGTAGCTTACGCATGCACCTGTTTACGAAAATCTGTACCCTCCTTATACATGCCTGTGATGCGTTCCAAGTTTCACATCCATACAGTAGGACAGACTTCACGTTTGAGTTGAAAAGTCTTAGCTTTAGTTGAAGGGAGATATCTTTAGTTCTCCAAACTCTGTTCAAAGATGTGAATGCAGCCTGTGCCTTTCCTATCCGTGATTTCACCTCTGCTTCCGTGCCTCCATCCTTGTCAATTATACTTCCGAGATAGCAGAAAGTGTCTATATCTTCGAGTTCCTGATCTTTTACTTTGATCTGCTCCCTTTGACGCGTACCTATCTCTCAAGACCTTTGACTTTGCAGGGTGAATTCTTAGACCAATTGATTCCGAGAGGCTGTTTATAATTGTGGTTTTTGCTTGCATCTGGTCCTGGGTGTGGGACAAAAGAGCCAGATCATCTGCAAAATCCAGATCATCCAACTGTGTCCAGGGGGTCCACTGTATCCCATTTCTTCTCCCTTTGGAGGTTTCCTTCATTAGCCAATCAATGGCAAGGATGAACAGGAATGGAGAGAGCAAGCATCCCTGCTTGACACCAGTCTTAATTTCAAAGCTGTCAGTAAGCTGATCTTCATGTACAACCCTGCAACTTGATCCTTCATACATTTCCTTAATGAGGTTTACTATCTTTTCAGGGAGTCCATAATGTGCCAGAATTTTCCACAATGTTGCTCTGTCAATACTGTCGAAAGCCTTCTCGTAATCCAGAAAGTTGACAATAAGAGGAGAGTTCCATTCTATAGACTGTTCCACTATGACTCGCAGAGAGGCAATCTGGTCGGTGGTTGAACGGTTTTTTCCGAAAACCTGCCTGTTCGTCCCGCAGTTTAGCATCTGTTGCATTCTTAATTCTCTCTAAAATAATACGGTTGAAAACCTTTCCTGGGATAGAAAGAAGAGTGATGCCTCGATAATTATTACAATTACTGAGGTCCCCTTTCTTTGGAAGCTTGATAAGATGTCCTTCCTTCCAATCCTTTGGGAATATCCCGTCATTCCAGATTCTCTCAAATAGTGGGTGCAGGGCCTCAGCATTTCTTTCCGCATCAACTTTTAGAGCCTCCGGTGGAATCTGGTCTGGTCCAGCAGCTTTCCCCCCTTTTCATCTTGTTAATGGCACCCACAATCTCTGCTATCGATGGTGGATCACAGCTAATTGGTAGCTCATTCCTTGCAGGCAAAATTTCTGGCTGGTTGTCTGGTGGTGGTCTGTTCAGAAGGCAGTTGAAATGTTCCCTCCATCGTTCAGATTGAGCCTCTTTTCCAAAAATAGTTTTCCCATCTTTGCCTTTGACTGGTACCTCTGGTTTCCCATATTTTCCAGCAAGTGTCTTGGTAGTTTGATAAAGGATCCTCATGTGTCCTCCAGTCGCTGCTGCTTCTGCTTTCTCTGCAAGTCTGTTCATGAATGCTTCCTTGTCTTTCTTCACAGATCTTTTGACTTCCTTAGCTATGGCTCGATACTGCTCTTGTGCATCCAGTCTTGAAGCCCTTGTTCGGCTTGCATTCACTTGTTCCTTCCTTGTTCTCCTCTTTTCAATAAGGTCCAAGGTGGTTGGACTTATCCATTCTTTATGTTCCGATTTCTTTACCCCCAACACCTCGTGGCAAGTTGTTATGTAGACTTCCTTGATCTTTGCCCAATGTGACTCTACATCTATGTCCTCCTCGAGCTCAGTAAGAGGTTGGAATCTATTACTCAATTGTAGTTTGAATTCCTCATTTTTTCCCCATCAAGTGCATTCACCTCGAATTTTCTTCTTGTATGTGATCTGGCCCCGTGTTTTCTGAGTCGGAGCTTAAGCTTTGCCAATAGCAGGTGATGGTCTGATCCAACATCTGCCCCTCTCCGTACTGTCACATCTTCCAATGAACGTCTGAATCTACGAGAGATACAAAAATGATCAATCTGATTCTCTGTCACACCATCTGGTGAGACCCAAGTTGCTTTGTGGATCCTCTTATGGGGGAACACTGCTCCTCCAATCACCAAACTGTTGAATGCACAGAAATTTGCAAATCTCTCACCATTATCATTCATTTCTCCCATGCCATGACGTCCCATGATACCTTCATAGCCTACGTTATCCTGTCCCACTTTTGCATTAGCATCTCCCATCAATATGTTGATGTCTTTCCTTGGCAACTTGTCAATGACTTGTTGTAGCAGACCATAAAATGTATCTTTGTCCTCATCTGTTGCATCATTTGTTGGGCATAGATCTGTACAATGTTCATGCTGATCTTCTTACTCCGTGTTGTAAAGGACGCCATGATGATCCTTTCTCCGCATTGTTCCCATCCTCTCAGTGACTTCTGGGCAAACTTGCTTAGAATTATTCCTACTCCCTGTGTATGAATCCCGTCCCCTCTCCCTGAATATAAAATCTTCTCCCCAGACTTGAGGTGTTTCTGTCCGGATTGTATCCAGTGGGTTTCGCTTACTCCAAGTATATGCAGCCTGTATCTTCTCATCTCAGTCACAACTTGAGAGCTTTTTCCTGCTTCATACATGGTGCGAACGTTCCACGACGCAATTCGAAGCTGCTTGTTTGGCGAAGACGTCATCGGGTCAGCAGAGTCCTTTCGGCTTTGTCTGTTGTCCTTCATAAATTCTGTAATTCCAGAAACTCTTCGGTCGCCCAAGCTAAAAAAAGGATTTGGTTTGTCTGTCTGTGTTTCTGTAACGGTTTGAGTTTAACGGAAAGGGTGTTAACCCTTTGCCAACCCCCAACCTGGAGGACCAGGTGACTCAAAGATGGGGGAATCACACACCATTAGTCGCCTTTTACGACACGCTGGCTTGGCGTTGGGCTATTCTTGACCCTCTCAGTTGAGGGACCCCGGACACCACACGGGGATAAACTGTATTAACCTGACTATAAACGAACATGGTTACACAAAGTTTTGTGTGTTGGTCCGTTATACTTCCGGATGGCAATGTTGTGAGCTTCTTAGCCAAGCGAACACTATCTATATGTGTATAATAGTCTGGTTAATACAGTTTAGTGAGTATTACTCATAGACCAGGATGGCAAAAATCAAGAACAAAGACCTGAGTGACGTCAACTTCGATCTATCTATAGATAGAATGCGCTTGGCCAAGGAGTTCACAACATTGCCATCCGGAAGTATAACGGACCAACACACAAACTCTGTGTAACCATGAACTTTTATAGTCTGGTTAATACAGTTTAGTGAGAACAACTCACAAACGCGGATGGCAAAAACAATAACAAAGGCCTGAGTGACGTCATCTTCGAACTATATACGCCAATTTGTTCGCGCGCGCGCGTGTGTGTGTGTGTGTGTGTGTGTGTATGTGTGTGTGTGTATATGTGTGTGCGTTCCATGCCCATGTGTAATTCACAAGTGATTGGTGAAGCATGCTGTGCGATCTATCCACTTCAGACACCAAGAGCTTTGACTTGAAGTGTCGCGACCAACGTGCACACATTGGCAGGTCTGACAGACGAAGGCGATTATGGGCCTGAATTAACATTGTTCTAATAGACATTATTATTTTGCGTTGGTTTGAGAGTATTTCCATTGGGCCCATATAGATGGTATGCGCTTGGCTAAGAAGCTCACAACAGTGCCATCCGGAAGTATAACGGACCAACACACAAAACTACGTGTAACCTTAAACGGTTATAATAGTCTGGTTAATACAGTTATAACATAAACGCGGATGGCAAAAAAAAAAACAAACAAAAACAATAACAAAGACCCGAGTGGCGTCATCTTCATTCTATCTATAACCATTTGGGTTATAAAACTTTTAATTAAGTACCGTCAACTTGGGAAACTTTGCCGCTTTGAATTTCGATCATTCTAATTATATAATCTCAGCTTTGTTGTAGTTAGTGTACCTGTTAAAAGACTTTATTTTAGGCATAGTTACCCCTTTAGGCAAAGTTATCCCTTTAGGCAAAGTTATCCCTTAAGGCAAAGTTACCCCTTTAGGCAAAGTTACCCCTTAAGGCAAAGTTACCCCTTTAGGCAAAGTTACCCCTTAAGGCAAAGTTACCCCTTTAGGCAAAGTTATCCCTTTAAGCAAAGTTATCCCTTAAGGCAAAGTTACCCCTTAAGACAAAGTTATCCCTTAAGGCAAAGTTACCCCTTTAGGCAAAGTTATCCCTTAAGGCAAAGTTACCCCTTTAGGCAAAGTTACCCCTTTAGGCAAAGTTATCCCTTAAGGCAAAGTTATCCCTTAAGGCAGGCAAAGTTATCCCTTAAGGCAAAGTTACCCCTTTAGGCAAAGTTATCCCTTTAGGCAAAGTTATCCCTTAAGACAAAGTTATCCCTTAAGGCAAAGTTATCCCTATAGGCAAAGTTATCCCTTTAGGCAAAGTTTTCCCTTAAGGCAAAGTTATCCCGTAAGGCAGATTTTCCCCTTTAGGCAAAGTTATCCCTATAGGCAAAGTTATCCCTTTAGGCAAAGTTTTCCCTTAAGGCAAAGTTATCCCGTAAGGCAAATTTTCCCCTTTAGGCAAAGTTACCCCTTAAGGCAAAGTTACCCCTTTAGGCAAAGTTATCCCTTAAGGCAAAGTTACCCCTTTAGGCAAAGTTACCCCTTTAGGCAAAGTTATCCCTTAAGGCAAAGTTATCCCTTAAGGCAGGCAAAGTTATCCCTTAAGGCAAAGTTACCCCTTTAGGCAAAATTATCCCTTTAGGCAAAGTTATCCCTTAAGACAAAGTTATCCCTTAAGGCAAAGTTATCCCTATAGGCAAAGTTATCCCTTTAGGCAAAGTTTTCCCTTAAGGCAAAGTTATCCCGTAAGGCAGATTTTCCCCTTTAGGCAAAGTTATCCCTATAGGCAAAGTTATCCCTTTAGGCAAAGTTTTCCCTTAAGGCAAAGTTATCCCGTAAGGCAAATTTTCCCCTTTAGGCAAAGTTACCCCTTTAGGCAAAGCAACCCCTTAGGCACAGTTTCCCCTTAAGGCAAAGTTTCCCCTTAAGGCAAAGTTACCCATTTAGGCAAAGTTATCCCT
>NC_088370.1:36823640-36833640 GCF_034508935.2 Berghia stephanieae | reverse complement strand
TCCTGTTCCAAAAAAAGAAAAACTTGAATCTATGAACGATCTCAGACCTGTTTCACTGACATCAATAGTCATGAAATCTTTAGAAAAACTTGTTCTTGTTAAAATTAGGAACCAGTTTATGCCATTGAATGATAGTCATCAATTTGCTTACAAACCAGGACGTAGAGGATGCCATTTTGATGTTTACAAACAACATCTACAGGCATCTAGATCACGTAAAAGCTAGTGCAGATTGCTTTTTGCAGATTTTTCTTCAGCGTTCAATACAATGCAACCTCAGTTGGTTGTTCAAAAATTGACTAGTCTGAATTTAAACAAGTATTTAATTGCTTGGGTGCTCGAATTTCTTACGGAGAGAGCACAATATGTTCAATTAGGACAAAACATATCTTCCTGTATAACTACAAATACTGGCTCTCCTCAAGGTTGTGTATTGTCCCCTGTATTATTCACAATATACACGAATGACTGTAGAAGTCAAAACCTGAGCGTACCTTTAATAAAGTTTGCAGATGACACCGCTCTTCAAGGCCTCATAACAAATGGCAACGAAGTGGCTTATAGGCAAGAAATTGATAGATTTGTGTCTAGGTGTGATGCCCACCACCTAGAGCTTAACATAAGCAAGACAAAGGAGCTAGTGATTGACTTTAGGAGAGTGAAGGAACCGATAGAACCGTTAAAATTAAAGGACCAATTCGTCCAGCGAGTTCCTCACTACAAATACCTTGGTTTAACAATTGATGACAGGCTCAAGTGGGATGAACACTTGAAAATAATTAGGCATAAGATGTGCAGACGTACATATTTTTTATCAAAACTCTCTCAGTTTAGAATAGATAAAACCCTCTGCACATTATTTTATAGAGCAGTAATTGAAAGTGTTTTGTCATTTTATATAACAGCTTGGGGAGGCAACTGCTTAGCAGTGGAAAGGAACAAAATAAATTCAAATATTAAAAAATCCATTAAACGCTATATAAATGATGTTGACGATGTAGATCTTTTATACGAGAAATTTTGTATAAATAAAATAACTAAAATATTAAATGACCAGTATCATCCACTAAGACCATCAGTTATTATGTCAGAAAGAAATGGTCGCCCTTTCTCTATTTCAACGAAAACAGAGAGACACCGAAAATCTTTTCTGCCGTCCAGTATTAGGCTTTATAACAACAAGCAATAATCATTTTATATAATTGTTTCGCATTTTTACTTTCAAAAATGTAAATATTAATTTATTAATTTATTTGTTTTGCAATCTTTTCAATTTTCAATTTATAGTGACAGTTTTAACTATTTTACAGTGTTGAAATTATTCATATTATAAAGCTGCTCCTTTTTTATATATATATCCTATTTCCATTGTATTTTTATCTTATTGTGTAAATTATAACACGTCTCAAAAACATTCCTTTTTGGGATACAATAAAGTATATTATTATTATTATTATTATTATTATTATTATTATTATTATTATTATTATTATTATTATTATTATTATTATTATTATTATTTTATTATTATTATTATTATTATTATATTATTATTATTATTATTATTATTATTATTATTATTATTATTATTATTATTATTATTATTATTATTATTATTATTATTATTAACCAGACGATAAAAGTTCATTGTTACACATTGTTTTGTGTGTTGGTCCGTTATACTTCCGGATGGCAATGTTGTGAGCTTCTTAACCAAGCGCATACTATCTATACGTTATGGCTATTAAAGATATTACACTCTTTCTTATGAATAAAAGAAACACAATTTACCTATCAAGGTCTAATTTTTCCTTATAATTATAATTTAGTTTTTCGCATCGAAATGAACCCGGCGCGACGTGCACTTATTTTCAGGTCTGATGACCCAATTCATTTTGGGCTCATTGTTGTAATGAACATATAAAAAATGACGCAAAATATTTTACATTACAACAATGTCGTTAAACTAGGCCCATAATTGGGTTCGGATGTCAGACCTGTATACAGCGGCGTGGTGTATTGACGGCATATGGTGGTGCCATGATTAGAAGAAGAAAAAAAACCCTAAAACAGTGAACACGATTAAGAGGAGAGAGCACATGTTAAAAACTTTCTTTTTTGGAAGGGTGGGGGGAGGGTCGATGGTTTCTACGAGCGGACAAAACTCACAAAAACAAATAATTCATGAAAACATCAAGCCACAACACTGAGATACAAGTCCCGTGTGAAAAGGTCTTTGTAATTATTCTTTGTCCACCATTTAAAGGATTGGTTTTGGTCGATAATGCAATCAATATGTGATAAATGTAAATCAAAAGAGAAAAAAAAACCTATGACAGAAATTACTTACTTTTAGTACTTGTAAAGAAAATCTGCACGGCGATGTTTCATCTCTGCAAATCTTTTTATAATGTGTTTATTGAAATTTGGAATGGCATCTATTTCAGCTTTGTGAATTGACAGAATCATTAACGAATTTAACCGCTCTGTGTTTCATTGAATTTTGCAAGAAATTTTTCACTCTTTTAAGGGTGCTAAAACAACGTTCAGGAGGTTAAGAATTACGATGGAAGTGGTTAAGGTCACTATAGCCTATAGATGTCCATGATTTGCCAGTGTTTGTTGTATCTGTAAAAAGTAGACAATAAAAACAAAAGAAACGTTTTTTTTTTCTAAACTAACTGTGAGCCATTCATGCCTGTCATACCATGTCACTGAAAAAGAGCGTTTTCGAGATTTCCACACCTGTGTTAATTCAAAATCAGTTGGTTGGTGAGGAACTAGTCTTTTTATTTCTAATTTTTCATCTCGTGTCGAACTCCCAAACGGTCGGTGAAGTAAAGAGTCAACTTGATTCATTGCAATTCATTGTTTAACAAAACAAAACTTCAAAGTATATCTCAAATAATGGAAATCAGTGGACTACGATTAATGATTGCACAAATAAAAGGCAGATTCTGATCTTAAAGCATCACAAAGAAAAAATCACTCCACTTAAGTACTTAAAAATCTAAAAACACACCAAAGTATAACTGTTGACAATCTTCGCTTTCTTTCTCTGACTCACACAAATACACACGCACAAACAAACAAACACACACACACACACACACAAATAAACACTCATACACACGTCACCATCAACTCGGCACTACAAGCAAGAAAAATGTTGGTAAATTCGTCCACAATGCTTCGTTGCAAAGAATTACTTTATTCAATAATCGTGAAAAAGAGTTGGGGGGGGGGGGGGTTGATATGTCATATTTTTAAGTTTTATGTTGTCTTTCTTTGCTGCTTACAAATAAACTTGACAATGATCAGTGTTTTTGACGTAATATTTTGGATGGCCGAAGTTACCCTAATTTGGCGCATCCCCCGTCCAACGGTGGAGCTCTCAGATCCTGGCACAAGTCGAGGGGTTTTCCGCTATTTGAAGATAGTATAATTCGACCCAGTTTCTCGCTCAATCAGCTGTAGCGATACTAATGGATAGAGCATTAACTGGAGCTTGGATTGCTTTGCACCACAGTGTTTGATTTAGTCACTACTTCGCGGAGTGATGTCACCAACACACGAGTCGGCGCAGTGCGTGATTCGGAATCTTGAATAGAGTGGGGACTAAAAAGGCAGTATGTTGTTGGCGAGTTGGCGAAAGACAGTGGAGTTAAAATTTCTCAGTTTTATTTTTGATTAAATTATGCTGTTAATGATTTTTAAAAGATTGGTACGGCTGGCACCATTCGATCCAATGGCCCCACGCCACTGCCTGTATATATGTACACGTCGACCCGACATAATACCGTTCTGAGACGCTGAGCCACTTGACAACCCCCCCCCCCCCCCCCACCCCAAAAAAAAAACAAAAAAAACAAAAACAAAAACAAAAACAAATAATAAAAAAAAACAAAAACAAAAACAATTAGAGCATTTATATAGCGCAATATCCACTAAATGTGCTCAAAGCGCTTTACAATGGGTTCATAACCAACAGCAACACGTAACATGTAGATCGAAACATGACGCCTGTAAGGCGATATTGAATTAATTTTCCGACAGAGACACCGCTGTTAACGGCCAGGAACTCATTTTACACCTGAGTACGGTGAGAGAATGTGAGTATAGAGCCTTTTCCAAGGACTCAACTTTTCACCGAGCGAGACTCGAACCCAGGACCTTCCGATCCGAAAGCGAGTGTCATACCACTAGACCACGCACATAGCCGCACAACAGATAATGTAAACATTACGAATAGCACATACCTCTGGATGCCAGAGATAACAGCCCAAAGCACACGTTATAAATACCGTTGATAAAAATGTTCCTGTTTTGTGTTAGTCATAATGATAAAACCGCAACACACGTGCTATTCAACGTGTGTCATTGTGCACCGTGTAGTGAACACACCACAAGCTTTTTATTGATAGAAAAAGCCGGGAATAACTTGAGGCAAAGGACTTGAAAAATGAACATAAACAATGGGAAGGTTAGTGTATTTTTAATGTTTTGAGACAACCCGGCGTCCAGTGGGGGCGATCTATAGATCGAATGCGCTTGGCCAAGGAGTTCACAACATTGCCATCCGGAAGTATAACGGACCAACACACAAACTATGTGTAAGATTGAATGTTTATAGTCTAGTTACTACAGTTTAGTGAGAATTACTCCTAAACGCGGATGGCAAAAAGCAAGAACAAAGACCTGAGTGACGTCATCTTCGTTCTATCTATAAATCTCTCCCATTGATATTGTCTGTTTGATCGAAGCGTAGCCATCGCCATCGTGGTGTCATGCGTTTAGGGAAAATTCTCAACTGCTCTGCCCACATAATGGATCGTATCAACACGTGAAATAATTTTAAAAAAATATCTTTTACGGTTCACTGTCTGTTTTAGGAATTTTAGTGAGAATACGCTTCAACAGTCGTAATGTCACTTCCCTCGTAATGATGCATGGTAACTTAGTAACTGGCTCTAAACTATCGGAACAATGGCGGACGCCCTTATGAAATATTACTCCGACGAGCATAAAAGTGTATCCAGTGGGAAAAAAACCCATTATAAATCTGACACTCTGATCACAAGACATATGAAAAGTTCTAGTCAGCATGAAGAATAAAAAGTAATGATTTTTTTTTTGTTTGTTTAGAACCACGATGGCCGCCGTTGCTGGGCGACGTGACATCAGACTATTGAATCCAATAAATCACCCAAATTGTTCTCTAAAAACAATAGGGAATGAGAAGGCCCTAAGAAGCTCACAACACTGCCATCCGGAAGTATAAGGGACCAACACACAAAACTATGTGTACCCTTAAACGTTTATAGCCTGGTGAATACAGTTTGGTGAGAATTACTCATAAACGTGGATGGCAAAAAGCAATAACAAAGGTCGGAGTGACGTCAACTTCGATCTATCTATAAATACAAAAAGTTGACGTCACAGATACTTTTGGTCGCTGGTTGTTACTATACATAGTATTTATTATATTGCCAATCAGAAATTTACTCAATGTTTGGCTAAACAGTAAAATACTAACGAAAGAGCGAAGCTGGAAAGGCTGCGTATGGGAACAATACAGACAATGGACGTTTCGGGTACAAACCCTTCGTCAGCACAATAATACACAAATTAACGCGGAAAACAAATAAGATAAAATGCGTACAAATGATACAAGTTATATTGCATTTTATTTAATTTTATTTGTTTTCCACGTTAATTTGTGTATTGTTGTGCTGACGAAGGGGTTGTACCGGAAACGTCCATTGTCTGAATTGTTCCCATACGAAGCCTCTCCATTTTCACTCTTTCGTTAGTATTTTCACCATCACAGGCTTCAGGCAGCACCTACCGTTTTCTGCTGAACAGTATCTATAATCTATGTTAATAATATCATGGCGTATTGAAAACAGCATCATTAATTGAGCTTTATATAGCGCAATATCCACTAAATGTGCTCAAAGCGCTTTACAAGGGGTCCCTGGTCAACAGCAACATTTAACATGTAGGACGGGACATGACGCCTGTTAGGCGATATTACAATTTTTCTACAAAGACAACGTTGTTAACGGCCAAGTACTCATTTTCCACCTGAGTACGGTGAGAGAATGTGAGTAAAGAGCCTTTTCCAAGGACTCAATTATCCGCCGAGCGCGAGGCTCGAGCCCAGGACCTTCCGATCCGAAAGCGAGTGTCATACCACTAGACCACATAGCCACACATCATTAAGTGGTGTGTTTTTCTAATTACGTGCATGAAAGGGGCTGCATCCTACTCGCCAAATGATTGCCAGGTCCATTTTTGCATAACATGCCAAACAAATCGTTGAAACTTGTCATATTATCGTGAAGAGTGCCAATAGATAGAATGCGCTTGGCCAAGAAGTTCACAACATTGCCATCCGGAAGTATAACGGGCCAACACACAAACTCTGTGTAACCATGAACTTTTATAGTCTGGTTAATACAGTTTAGTGAGAACAACTCACAAACGCGGATGGCAAAAACAATAACAAAGGCTTGAGTGACGTCATCTTCGAACTATCTATAGGATTCAATAGTCTGATGTCACGTCCGCCCAGCAACGAGCAGCTTGGTTCTAAACTAATAAAATCGGTACTTTTTATTCTCCATGCTGACGAGAACTTTTTCACATGTCATGTGATCAGAATGTATAAAAGTCAAAACATGATCAGATTTATGTTTTTCTCCTCTGGATACGCTTTTATGCTCGTCGGAGAAGTATTTCATAAGGGCGTCCACCATTGTTCCGATAGTTTACCAGTTACTAAATTACTATGCGTCATTACGAGGGAAGTGACGTCACGACTGTTGAACCCTACTGATTTTAGCCGACGTGAACATATACAGGTCTGACATCCGAACACAATTCTGGGCCAAGTTTAACATTGTTGTAATGGGAAAAAAAATTGTGTCATTTTTTTAGATTTCGATTACAACAATGTGGCCAGCCCATAATGAACTTGGTTATCAGACTTGCAAATAAGTACACGTCGGTTTTAGCCATCTCTTTTTACACTTAAATGGACAACAAAGTAGAAAAGAAAAAAAAATGGTTGGGTGACGAAGCCATAAAAGTCACATGACTTCGTCAGTGTCGGGGTCAACCCGGGTCAACAATTCTATATTTTGTACTGTTGTTTTTTATTTGTAAATCAGATATTATGTCAATTCAAGTGATTTTCAATAAACTACAAAAATGTGACCCATCGTCTCAAAACGGTATTATGTCGGAACGAACCGTATGCTTAGAAGCCGAATTAAATGTTAAACTGGTCAAAAATTTAAATTGTTGGCATTAGCACCCTGAAATATGGTATCCATTCTGCCCAATACAACATACAAACTCAACACAAGTCTGATATTTCTGGCTATAAATTCAATTTTCAAAGCCTTAACCAACCCGACTTAATACCGTTTTTGAGCCAAATTAAAATAGACCTCCCCCCCCCCCACCCGACCGGCCCCTTCCCCCTTTAAAAAAAACAAAATCAAAACAAAAACAAAAACAACTAAAAAAACAAACATATCCCCCCCCCCCCCCCCCCCCCAGAAAAAAACCCCCCAAAAAAAAACAAAAAAAAAAAAAAGAACAAAAACAACAAAAAACAAAAACAAAACAAACAACAAATCAACACAGAAGCCAATTATTTGTATTGCATTAGAAAAAAAAAAACAACAAAACAAACCCACTTCCATCTGGCACCCTTGTATGTCCTCTATCTCTACTCACGACTCACACACAAACTGTAAAATTGCGATACGACTAGAGGAAGACGCGACAACGTGAAGTGGTTCGAGTCATGTTTTAAGTTTGAAGTGGATGGATCTGAGAGAGGCACGAGGGATAGTCAATGATATTATTGTTGTTGGTAACACTTACTTGAAAGTCCTTACAGAAAAGAACAGCGAAATGTGATATTTTCTCCAGCTGGCATTTTATGACAATTATTTAAAGCGTTCAATTGGATTATTAACGAATCATGTAAGATTTGAATTCGATTATCTTTTTCTTTTAAAAGTAATTATTTCTTTATTTGGATTCTTTTCAATGTTCAGTGGCGTGGCATTATGCTTATAGTATAAAGTGGTGCCAGAATCAAAAGAGAATGACTTAAAACATGCTATATTTGTAAATACAAAAGAAAGATAAAATTATATAGAGAAGAGTTACTCAAATAAGTAAGAGGCGGTATATAGATAGTATACGCTTGGCTAAGAAGCTCATAACATTGCCATCCGGAAGTATAACGGACCAACACACTTAACTGTGTGTATCCATGAACGTTTAAAGTCGGGTTAATACAGTTCAGTGAGCATTACTCATAAACGCGGATGGCAAAAAACAATAACAAAGACCTGAGTGACGTCATCTTCGAACTATCTATACCATTTCCCAGTTTTACTTTTTTTTAACATGCTGTAATCCATTTTTAAAAGATGGATGCGGTGCCAGGCACCAAATCAACCAATTAAAGCCACGCCCCTGCCTATTTTTAATGTAACCCGCAATATTTTCGGGGATATAAAGGCTATTACGAATAGAGGAAGTGTTGGAGAAGGTGAGAAAAGGAAGAATATTGATCGATACCATCAGAAAGAGCCAGTTACGATTTCTGGGACATGTCGTGTGGAGAAGAGACGGAATAGAAAATTTGGTAACATCTGGGATCTGGGAAGGAAAGAAAGCTAGAGGAAGATTTAAAACAAATGACTTATTTAAATAACCTAAGAATGGCCAAATGTGATTTTAAAACAGAAAAGTGAGTGGAGCAGGCACTTATGTTGGTAACAACAAGAGATGAAGTGAATAGAAAAGTGCCAGAAGACAATAGAGAATAAACATTTTTTTGGCGGTTGATGGGGTTTGAACCCGCGACCTTATTGGTACGACAACTCCGCCTGGCCGGTGAGAGCGTGACTCTACCGTATGAGCTATACACGAACCCGATTTTAAAAGCAACACAGATTTCATGCGCGCCGCAGAGGATCGTGATTCGTGGAAACAGCTGACCGGCAACGTGCTCAAGAGTACAAGCCACGATGGATGATGATGACGAAGAGACGAATCTTTGAAGTAGTCAACTACCAAAATCAGACCGGTTTTCTAGGTGCGCGTAAATGACTCTGACCTGCCAATGGCGGCCAGGCGATGGATCAAACACTTAATTTTGACATGATTTGAGTGTAAGAAAAGTGGTGGTAAAGTGAGGCTAAAATGAAAACTGTATTTCTAAAACTTTAAATGAGCGGGTTACGGGTGAGTGAGGGAAAGAGAGATAGTCAGTAGGTGTCGTCAGAAGGCGAGACGACTGTAATCTTGTTGCAATAGAATTAAACAGTGGTGACGTCACTTCCTTCATAATGACGAATTTTAACTTAGTAACTGGTTCTAAACTATCGGAACAATGACGGGGACCCTTAAGAAATACTTCTCCGACGAGCATAAAAGTTTATCCAGAGGAGAAAAACATTATAAATCTGATCATGTTTTGACTTTTACACATTCTGATCACATGACATGTGAAAAAGTTCTAGCCAGCATGAAGAATAAATAAAAAGCACCGATTTTCTTTGTTTAGAACCAAGCTGCTGGTTGCTGGGCGGATGTGACATCAGACTATTGAATCCTATTGGAATGGGAGAATATGTATTGATTTTAATACAATAATTACTTACATAAAAGTGTGGAATTGAATACACTGTCAAATCATATTTAGATGACTGCCGACAATGGACGTGCGGCTATGTGGTCTAGTGGTATGACACTCGTGTTCGGATCGGAAGGTCCTGGGTTCGAGCCTCGCGCTCGGCGCATAGTTGAGTCCTTGGAAAAGACTCTTTATTCACGTTCTCTCACCAAACTCAGGTGTAAACTGAGTACCTGGCTGTTAACAGCGTTGTCTTTGTCCGAAAAATTGTAATATCGCCTAACAGGCGTCATGTCCCGTCCTACATGTTAAATGTTGCTGTTGACCAGGGAC
>NC_088370.1:36808640-36813640 GCF_034508935.2 Berghia stephanieae | reverse complement strand
CTATGCATTTGACTGTTTCCCTCCCAGCTAGGACTCCGGCAAGGAACTGGACAAAACCAAATAATCTCATTCCAAGACAAAGACAGAAAGCATGTTGGAAAACAGATATAAGGGGATAGAAGACACAGTATGTACCCCCCCCCCCTGCCCACTATGGGAGGTCAGGAACCCCACCCAGAAAGCGCTTTACAAAGGGTCCCTGACCAACAGCAACACCGTAACATGTAGCAGGATACATTTTGGCTTCAAGGTCATTCACGCGTAATACAGTTTTGAGCGGCACGCCCCCATCAGAGGGGGGACAGTACACGACACAAAAAAAAAATAGTTGTTTCGAGAGATTTGAAGAAAATTGACATAGAACTATTTAAAGCGGACCTCTCTCACTCTCTAACTACACATTGTGAGAAAGAAGTGACTGTTGACAATTTTTATAAAGCAATTATTAGTGTTATGGATAAGCACGCACCTCTCACGACAAGATCTGTGAACGTCAGAAAAGAATCACCATGGTACAATTTGGAGGTAAAACGCATAAAGAAAGAGAAAAGAAAAAGGGAGAAGAAATGGAAAAAATCTGGCCTGACAATTGATAAGGAAATTTACACATCATTCAAACATAGACTCAAAGAGGTGACAATTAAGGCAAAGCGTATCTACTATCTTGATAAAGTTGATACCATAAAAAATCCAAAGAAGTTTTATAAAATCTCAAATAAGCTTCTAGGCAAAGAGATAAAAACAAGCCTGCCACACCACACTGACGACAAGCAACTCGCGGACTGCTTTGTAGAGTATTTCATGAATAAAATAACAACGATACGGAGTGAACTTGACACAGACGAAACAGAAGCAGAATATACCTCTTTTTATGGTGAACCCTTAACATCTTTCAAAGAAATTTCAATAAATGACACAAAGAAAACGATTCTCTCTAGTCCGAGCAAGTCATGTAGGCTCGACCCTTTACCAACACTGCTTTTGAAGGAGTGTATTCATGAACTTGCACCTTACATCACTGAATTGATTAATCAATCATTAAGGGTTGGAGTTTTTCCAAAAAGCTTCAAGAAAGCATTGGTGAAGCCATTGTTGAAGAAAACAGGACTTGACAGTGATAATTTTAAAAACTTTAGGTCTGTATCAAATCTACCATTCATCTCCAAAATTCTAGAAAAGATTGTTCTAAAACAACTTTCATGTCACGTGAAACATAATAACCTCGATGAGTGCTATCAATCGGCCTATCGGCAAAATCATAGCACAGAAACAGCATTGATGAGAACCACAAATGACTGATCAAAGAAAAACCACCATCCTTAGTCTTCTCGATATTTCGGCGGCCTTTGACACCATCGACATGCCATACTACTTCGGAGGCTACCATTTACTTTCGGCATATCAGGCACTGCTCTAAACTGGTTTGCATCATATCTTACTCAAAGAACTCAATCAGTTTTAATTGGGGAAGTAACTTCTTCAGAGCGTGACTTTCATTTTGGTGTACCACAAGGATCCGTTTTAGGTCCAGTCCCTTTTGTACTTTACACTTCCCCTGTTGTGAGAATCTTAGAGCAACATTCTCTCGCTTACCATATGTACGCTGACGATACCCAGATTTATAGCATGTGTTTGCAATCCGATATTGTTTCAAAGATAACTGTTTACGAACAATGCATCAACCATGTGATGAGATGGATGTCTGCAAATAGATTAAAATTAAATGGCGACAAGACCGAAGCCTTATTCATTGCTATTTCCAATAACAAGACAGATCAATTTACACTGGCACTAACAATCAACAATAATGACAACATACAACTCACAACATCAGCAAAAAATCTCGGCATCACCTTAGAGAGTGATCTGTCTATGAACAAACATATTAACAATGTGAGAAACAGCGCTATCTGCATTCTAAGAAATATCAGAAAAATCACACCCTTTATAAATAGGGAAACTTGCAACAATTTTGTAACATCTTTGATATTCCCGAAAATGGACTACTGCAATGCACTGTTTGTTGGTCTCACAAAGGACAAAATAAATAAACTCCAGAAAATACAGAACATGGCAGCCCGCGTTGTACTGCAGAAAGACAGCAAAGCTGCAGCTCCTGAATTACTACAGCAGCTGCATTGGCTGCCAGTGGACCAGGGGATTAAATATAAATCTTTAACTATCGTTTTCAAATGCCTGGGGGGCTCGTCACCAACATATCTCTCAAACCTCGTTGAACGGTATAACCCACAGCGATCGCT
The DNA here is from genome assembly GCF_034508935.2 of Berghia stephanieae. Lineage (NCBI taxonomy): Eukaryota > Metazoa > Mollusca > Gastropoda > Nudibranchia > Aeolidiidae > Berghia > Berghia stephanieae. The sequence continues at coordinate 36,811,379 of NC_088370.1, read as the reverse complement.
TCGATCAACGAACGACCTCAAATTGAAAACACCCAGCTGTCGAGTGAAGGCTGGTGAACGCGCCTTTCAGCATTGTGGCCCAAGGTTGTGGAATTTACTATCACTAGAGATAAGTTATTCGTCTTCACTAGAGGAATTCAAGCGTCGGTTGAAGACATTCTTATTCCGACAGGCTTACTTTTGATTATGTGTATAGTTAGCGTTGTTCGTATACTGTGTTAAGGCTTAATCTATGTTATGCGCCCGGGGCCCTCCTGAAAAAGAGATGTTTGGCGCACTATAAATCTATACCATTATTATTATTATTATTATTATTATATTATTATTATTATTATTATTATTATTATTACTATTATTATTATTATTATTATTATTATTATTATTATTATTATTATTATTATTATTATTATTATTATTATTATTATTATTATTAATAATTAATTAATTAATCAATTATTAATGGATTTATTTGTCAATTTATCAGATTACCATATTCCAAGCAGTATGAGGGAATTCACATAATATCTATATGTAAATATTAACGAATGTATAAGTCAATTTATCAACATACCAGATCCCAAGCAATGTAAGAGAATCCATATAAATGCAATTATTAATCAATTTATTTGTGACCCATCGTCTCAAAACGGTATTATGTCGGAACGAACCATATGCTTAAAAGCCGAATTAAATGTTAAACTGGTCAAAAATATAAATTGTTGGTATTAGCACCCTAAAATATTGTATCTATTCTCCTCAATAAAACATACAAACTCAACACAAGTCTGATATTTCTGGCTATAAATTCAATTTTCACATCCTAACCATCCAGACTTAATACTGTTTTGAGGCGAAGGGTGACATTTGTCAATTTATCACAATACCAGATCCCGAGCAGTGTGAGGGAATCTCAGAGTCACATCTATGGCAACAACATTACCCTAGAAGACGTTGATGCCTTGAAAGGATCTGTGGCCGACACATCAAAGGAACGATTGGTTGAGAAAGAGGTGAAATAGTATAAAAATATCACAAATTGTATAGAAGGAACAAAATCTAATAGGAAATAGTGAAAAGAACGATTGGTTGAGAAAGAGGTGAAATAGTATAATAATATTACACATTATATAGAAGAAACTAAATATATTACGAAGTAGTATAAGAATATTATAAATTGTATAGAAGGAGTGAAATCTAATAGGAAATAATATATAAATTTTTATAAATTGAATAGAGGAAACGGAACTTAATACGAAATAGTAGAAGAATAATATAAAGTGTATAGAGGGAACGAAATCTACTACGAAATAGTATAAGAATATTATGAATTGTATAGAAGAAACGAAATATACTACGAAATAGTATAAGAACAATACAAATTGTATAGAATGAACGAAATCTAATAGGAAATAGTATAAAAATATTACACATTGTGTAGAAGGAACGAAATCTAATAGGAAATAGTATAAAAATATTACACATTGTATAGAAGGAACGAAATCTAATAGGAAATAGTATAAAAATATTACACATTGTATAGAAGGAACAAAATCTAATAGGGAATAGAATTAAAAAGTAACACATTGTATAGAAGGAACAAAATCTACTACGAAATAGTATAATAATATTATAAATTGTATAGAAGGAACGAAATCTAATAGGGAATAGTATAATAATATTATAAATTGTATAGAAGGAACGAAATCTAATAGGGAATAGTATAATAATATTATAAATTGTATAGAAGGAACGAAATCTAATAGGGAATAGTATAATAATATTATAAATTGTATAGAAGGAACGAAATCTACTACGAAATAGTATTAAAAATGTTACAAATTGTATAGATGGAACAAAATCTACGTCACTCAGATCTTTGTTATTGTTTTTAGACAGCCATTTTCATAATTAGTTCGCACTAAATTCTATCAATAAGACTATAAACCGTAAAGATTGCACACAGTTTTGCCTGTTGGTACGTTATAGCCGGCTGGCGGATGTTATGTGTATTGTCCCTAAACGCATAGCATCAATATTTGATTATTAACCTACATGTTCTAGCTTTTGAATGACTATACTAATATATGTTGATGGATTAGTCATAAAAATAACCCCGTTTCATCAGGTGTATAGTAGCAATAATAATAATAATGGTCTTTCCTTGTTGATTTTTTCACTTCTTTATCCTTCAATGAGTATTCACTGGATAGCCTTTCTTTCAGTCGGGGGGATTTAGCGTTCAAGAGATTTAGTTTGATTGATTTTCTTTGGTTAATGAGCTCCCATGACCTTGCTGATATCCAATTCTTTGTATTGGATTTATTGTGTCCTAAGTGTTCAGTGGCGCTTTCCTGCATGACGTGGTTGAAATCTTGGATTGTCATGTTTGTAATATCTTGTATTGCACTGAATTTGTTTCTTACTGAGATATTGAAATTGTTTTGGATATCTGGGATTTTCAATTTATCTGTGTTGAAACGTTTCTCCTTTTGTTTTGCTATTTCTGTTTTCATCAATTTAGTAGAGATTTTGGCTGTGACAAGATGGTGGTCACTTCTAATGTCTGCCAATCGTCTGACTCTGACATCGTTTAAGCTGCTCTTCCATTTTTTGTTGATAATTATATGGTCTATCTGACTTTCTGTTTTCCCATCTGGTGATTTCCATGTCAATTTGTGTATGTTTTTGTGTGGGAAGAAAGTTCCACCAATAATGAGATTGTGTTCTTCGCAAAATTCT
>NC_088370.1:36801140-36803640 GCF_034508935.2 Berghia stephanieae | reverse complement strand
AATTTTACTGAGATCTGTATCTACCCCTTGAAAATATTCAGGCGATATTGCATTATTTGAAATATCAAGTTGTTTGTTTGTTTTTTTTCCCCCTTCGCATGCCTCATTGAGGGTCCCGATAGCTCAGTAGATAGAGCATTTGCTTCACATGTAAAGGGACCTAGATCAAGTTTGGGTGAAGTCGTCAGTCACCTGGCAGTGATTGGTAGCTGGATCTGTTAGATTTACATAGACTATCGTCCAATCCAAAGGGTAGCAAGCAGTTGCTATTGTCTGTTTCACGCTATAGAAAAGTGCTCTGAGCATGGTTATTGGATCTTACGCTATATATATATATATATATATATATATATATATATATATATATATATATATATACATATATAAAGATCAAGCTCAAGAAACCGGGGTACACTCCAGTTTTATAGATCTAATGATCATCCATAATCATTGGACATGTCTAATGGTGAAAAGATTACATATTGAATAATAAAGTAGCATTATTATTTTAGTATTAAGTGTATTGATAGTATGCGTTTGGCTAAGAAGCTCATAACATTGCCATCCGGATGTATAACGGACCAACACACAAAACTGTGTGTATCCATGAACGTTTATAGTCGGGTTAATACAGTTCAGTGATCATTACTCATACTCATAAACGCGGATGGCAAAAAACGATAACAAAGACCTGTTTGACGTCATCTACGAACTCTCTCTTGGCAGAGTCTAAGGATTACGGGAAGTAAAAAGCGAGGATGGATGATCTTTATTGACGACCTGCATGACATATGTGACCCATCGTCTCAAAACGGTATTATGTCGGAACGAACCATATGCTTAAAAGCCGAATTGAATGTTAAACTGGTCAAAAATATAAATTGTTGGCATCAGCACCCCAAAATATGGTATCCATTCTCCCCAATACAACATACAAACTCAACACAAGTCTGATATTTCTGGCTATAAATTCAATTTTCAACATCTTAACCATCCCGACTTAATACCGTTTTGAGGCGAAGGGTCACATATTTAGACAAGAAAATAAGATACTATAGCAATGACTATGAAAAATGTTTTTTTCTCTTTTTGAGGAAATTTTTTGTCTAAAATCCAAGCCCTATCTCCACTGATTAAAAAATGTTTTTGAATTTTAAAAATCCATTCATAAATAAAAAAGTTATACAGTTTCAAAGGTGTCCTTTATTTGGATGACCCGCAAAGAGGAAAAAAACGCGAAAATATGGGACGCTTTTTCGGCATTTTTTTTCCGACCTTTCGTTGTATCTTGCGTTATAAGTGGATTAAAAGATTGAAACTTGAAGAGCAAATTAGGATGGTGTTTTGTAAAATACGGGAAAAGTATTCGTCATATTCATATGAAATTTTACAACAAAAAAGAAGAAATGTTCATGTATTAACTTGTCAGCGACAAAACCTCCACGCCCGGTAGTTTTAGAAATATTTTACTCCAAAGAGTAAAAATCTATTTTTAACGGTCTTCTGGTAATTGCACGAGTTTTGTCGCTTGACATAATCTAAAATGATCTTTTTTCTAACTGTGTGCCAACTTTCAGTCATATTCATCGATAAACAGCGTCGTAATTAATTTTTTAAAATAGCATATACGAAACGGCTTCGTCCCATATTTTGACGCGAATTCGGGCAATTTGTGAGCGAAAAAGAGGCCCAAAGATTTGTGCGGGATAGTCATTGCTAGATACTTTCACTCTGAAACCAGAAGATAAATTACACAAGGCGTGTGTATTCAATCCTCCTCAAGAGATTGGAACCAGTTGTTTGACGTCACGCTTTTATTCCATTTTGGTAGAACATGCGCTTCACGGGCAACTGAATCAGTATCGGCGGCTATGTGGTCTAGTGGTATGACACTCGCTTTCGGATCGGAAGGTCCTGAGTTCGAGCCTCGCGCTCGGCGCATAGTTGAGTCCTTGGAAAAGGCTCTTTACTCACTTTCTCTCACCGTACTCAGGTGTAAAATGAGCACCTGGCCGTTAACAGCGTTGTCTTTGTCCGAAAAATTGTAATATCGCCTAACAGGCGGCATGTCCCGTCCTACATGTTAAATGTTGCTGTTGACCAGGGACCCCTTGTAAAGCGCTTTGAGCACATTTAGTGGATATTGCGCTATATAAAGCTCAATTTTTAATTTTTATCGCCTTCCCCCCCCCCCTCCACCCGGTGATTTTTAAAATTGTTGTAATGGACGATAGTTTGCGTTGGTTTCAGAGTTGATTACAACAATGGGCCCGTAACAATAGGATTCAATAGTCTGATGTCACGTCCGCCCAACAACCAGCAGCTTGGTTCTAAACAAATAAAATCGGTACGTTTTATTCTTCATGCTAGCTAGAACATTTTCCCATGTCATGTGATCAGAATGTAAAAAAGTCACAACACGATCAGATTTATAATGCTTTTCTCCTCTGGATACACTTTTATACTCGTTGGAGAAGTATTTCGTAAGGGCGTCCGCCAT
>NC_088370.1:36758640-36793640 GCF_034508935.2 Berghia stephanieae | reverse complement strand
TGAACATGAATGACACTGGGATCGGAATGTCGGAACCCAGTAGTCGTTCGCAACTCAGCCTCGCGTACTCATTTAATCAGTCAATTTAAATTTCATTTAGCTTGCCTATTCTTCAAGTTTATGATATATTCACTTTTTCTATTTAAAAAGGGTAATCCAAACAGACCATAAAAACGATTTTATAATAAGCCGACTTCAACTTCCATCACTTACGACACGAACTTATTTTGGGTGGGTTTTTTTAACAAAACCGTTTGACTCAAACTAAAGCTTCGGCATTGGATAAGGAGCGAGGTCCCTGTTGCCATCTTGCTTAGTTTTATACAGAGACTGGGTTGCCAGCTTGGCTGTTCTTGATAAATAGTAGTAAATAGCACAACCTTGTGCAATGAGAGATAGAGAGAGAGAGAGAGAGATTTTGAACAAAAAACGAATATCTCTCTCTCTCTCTTACCCTCTCTCTCTCTCTCTCTCTTGCCCTCTCTCTCTCTCTCTCACTCTCTCTCTCTCTCTCTCTCTCTCTCTCTCTCTCTCTCCCTCTCTCTCTCTTTCCTATTTCATCTGTCACACTGTTTGACAATCTTCTTCACCTGGCTCACTTGTACTTGTAATATCGGGTGTAAGGTAAAATTTTGAACAATTATTATTATTTATAAAATGCAGAAACTTTGCAAATAAACCGATAGACTAGATATTAATTCGATTCGAAAAGTGAAACACAAAAGGAGAATTTGCGAATACCCGGTCCAGACATAAGCGTCATGGTCTTATTTATAAAGTGCAGAATCTTTGCAAATAAACGGATAAAATAGAGATTAATTCGATTCGAAAAGTGGAACACAAAAGCAGAATTTGCGAATGCCCGGTCCAGACATAAGTGTTATGGTCTTATTTATAAAATCTAGAAACTTTGAAAATAAACGGACAAGATAGAGATTCATTCGATTCGAAAAGTGGAACACAAAAGCAGAATTTGCGAATGCCCGGTCCAGACATAAGCGTTATGGTCTTATTTATAAAGTGCAGAAACTTTGCAAATAAACGGATAAGATAGAGATTCATTCGATTCGAAAAGTGGAACACAAAAGCAGAATTTGCGAATGCCCGGTCCAGACATAAGCGTTATGGTCTTATTTATAAAATGCAGAAACTTTGCAAATAAACGGATAAGATAGAGATTCATTCGATTCGAAAAGTGGAACACAAAAGCAGAATTTGCGAATGCCCGGTCCAGACATAAGCGCTATGGTCTTATTTATAAAGTGCAGAAACTTTGCAAATAAACGGATAAGATAGAGATTCATTCGATTCGAAAAGTGGAACACAAAAGCAGAATTTGCGAATGCCCGGTCCAGACATAAGCGCTATGGTCTTATTTATAAAGTGCAGAAACTTTGCAAATAAACGGATAAGATAGAGATTCATTCGATTCGAAAAGTGGAACACAAAAGCAGAATCTGCGAATGCCCGGTCCAGACATAAGCGTTATGGTCTTATTTATAAAGTGCAGAAACTTTGCAAATAAACGGATAGACTAGATGTTATTTCGATTCGAAAAGTGGAACACAAAAGGAAAATTTGCGAATACCCAGTCCAGACATAAGCGTCATAGTCCTATTTATAAAGTACAGAATCTTTGCAAATAGACGGATAAAATAGAGAGATTAATTCGATTCGAAAAGTGGAACACAAAAGCAGAATTTGCGAATGCCCGGTCCAGACATAAGCGCTATGGTCTTATTTATAAAGTGCAGAAACTTTGCAAATAAACGGATAAGATAGAGATTCATTCGATTCGAAAAGTGGAACACAAAAGCAGAATCTGCGAATGCCCGGTCCAGACATAAGCGTTATGGTCTTATTTATAAAGTGCAGAAACTTTGCAAATAAACGGATAGACTAGATGTTATTTCGATTCGAAAAGTGGAACACAAAAGGAAAATTTGCGAATACCCAGTCCAGACATAAGCGTCATAGTCCTATTTATAAAGTACAGAATCTTTGCAAATAGACGGATAAAATAGAGATTAATTCGATTCGAAAAGTGGAACACAAAAGCAGAATTTGCGAATGCTCGGTCCAGACATAAGCGCTATGGTCTTATTTATAAAGTGCAGAAACTTTGCAAATAAACGGATAAGATAGAGATTCATTCGATTCGAAAAGTGGAACACAAAAGCAGAATTTGCGAATGCCCGGTCCAGACATAAGCGCTATGGTCTTATTTATAAAGTGCAGAAACTTTGCAAATAAACGGAAAAAACAGATTAATTCTAATCGAACAGTGGAACACAAAGGCAGAATCTGCGAACAACCGGTCCAGACATAAGCGTTATGGTCTTATTTATAAAGTGCAGAAAATTTGCAAATAAACGGATAAGATAGAGATATATTCGATTCGAAAAGTGGAACACAAAAGCAGAATTTGTGAATACCCGGTCCAGGCATAAGCGTCATGGTCTTGTTTAAATGAAACAATGCCATTTAAAAAAATATATGGTCAATGAGTAATTAAGCTAAATATGCGGAGTTCAAATAGATAATTTGATCTGTGAATTATTTTTATAATTAGCTGTTTTTATTCTCCATCATTTAGGTTATGTGATTAAGTTTATAATTGAAATACAAACTTTATCTCACTTATCAATGTTTTGCAATAAAGGAGAGTGTGAGTGAACCTGAGCAAAGGAAATTATTTGAGAGAGTGATATTTATCATGCTTTTCAGTTTGTAGTTGAATTCTAGAATGGATTCTTTATAGTTCTCATTGATTGTATGTCAGTATGTCAGTCTTTAGGACACCGATTACCCTAATGCGGCCACAATTTACAATGTGACGGCCACAAGCCCGTTAAACACAGAGTGGGGTATTGTTGTTTGCAAGTAATGCTATGGTTTTAATAGGATATCTGTCTCCTATTAAAATACATTCCTGTGTTGGATTTTGGATTAAATTCATGTCTTCTTCGGATTTTGGGATATTTAATTTTCATGGATTGTGATTGTGATTTTCAAGACTATTAATGTAAGTAAATGCCCAAATAGATATTTTTATTCATTTATTCTTTATTTATTTTTTTAGTCTTGTTTTGTTTTGAAGCATTTATTATAAGAAATATTGTACATATGCACTTATACACCAAAGACTATATCCTTTCAACTGCTTTTTTTTATATTATTATTATTATTATTATTATTATTATATTATTATTATTATTATTATATTATTATTATTATTATTATTATTATTATTATAATAATAATAATAATAATAATAATAATATAAATAATAAATAAAATAATATAATAATAATAATAATAATTATAATAATAATAATAATAAATAATAATAATAATATAATATAATAATAATAATAATAAGTGCATTGAGTGAAATCCCAATCATGGTTGCCCAAATAAAACTGGCGCTAGAATCCCGACTACCTGTCTAAACGAATGTTGTTTGTACGATACATACTAACTACACGTTCAATATCGGGGGCAGAAAATATACGTTTGGTTTTATGAAATTAAAACAGTAGTCCCACATTGTTCTTTGATGTTATTTGTGGTTGCATTTGCTTTGAAACTTACACATTATATTGTGTTACATTGTTTACAAAATATTTCTGGTACTCTTATGCATGTGTAGTCAACGGACCACCGGTCAATCGTGTTCTTTATTATTTTATTATTAATTTTGGCTTGACATCTTACATATGTGAATTTGACAGGTTGTTATGGATGGTAATTATAACATTAAGTGATTTTTAAACATTTTTACGGCGTTTTAAATGTCTTTCTTGCATTCATTGCCGAGCACCTCCACTTTTCTGTTACTATTTTAACGATCAGCTGATTTTCTCTTGCCTCCCCTTTAATTTCGCGGACTTTTTTCAGAACGAGGCGTGGGAGTGGCTAATTGTCTTTCACTGCTTAAATAATTGGGCCAAGACGGCCAATCTAGCGATGCACGCCCTGAGGTCCTACTTGGGATAAATTAAAACCCTATCAGTTTTATCACTGAAAGAAGAGGCTTTGCTTCACTAGGATTTACTGATGAAGAGAATGGCAATACATATATATTTTATCATTGTTGGTTTTGCTTAAATATATTATTAAATATCAAAAAGAACAGTAAACAAAGTATGCACCGAGAAGAGCCCCGAGGTACTATAAATAAAAATCCCTGACCCCACGGAGTCCTTCATCCCCGCACACTCCCAACGATCTCTACTCAACTTGTATTGTGTGCATTGGCTAATAATAGTATAATTATAAAGATGTCGCTGATTGTGTGTGAAGTTAACAAGTACTTTGCGTTTGGAATTTAATGTGGATTATTAAATTCAATTATTCTAAAGTTGTGTGTCATACAGTTAGTATTCAGAGAAAATGTATTATCGCTGTTGTCATTGTTTATGAAACACCTGTTTTTATCTTGAATCATTTTATTTTAAAAAGTTATTTCTGTAATTTGTAACCAATCATGAATCATGTTGATTTTTTAATTGAAAATCAATTCCGACACTTATCCCCTCAAGAGAAAATAGTGGTGAAAGATTTAGGTCCACACAAACCAGTGAATTTTAACTTAGTTTCTAACACACCGAGGAGACAGCGCCGATTTAATAATGATTATTTTAAAAATGTTGAATGGCTTACTGCCAGTGAAAGCCGTATTGCTTGATTTTTGGTGATGTATGCTATAACGGACAACAGGAGGATTCAGTGATATTGCGCACATATCTCAGGCACTGAAGAAACATTCTGAATCAAATAGCCATGTCACAGATGCTGTTAAATATAAACTTTTCAACGTTGTAGATATAAGATATAATCAGTTGGAAACAGGACATGCTGCGTCTGTGAGTCGTTATAATGAACAGGTGAAAGTTAACGGACAAGTTTTGTCCAAGATAATTGATGCTCTTTTGTGAGTACGTCTCGTTAATATTCTAACACACACACACACACACACACACATACATGCACACACAAATATACGCACATATGCAAACATATGCACACATAAAGACAAACAATTGCAATACCCCCCTCTCCACACACACACACACACACACACACACACACACACGCACACATACAAAGTAGGTCAAATTTAGTTAAATTAACTAGACCAATAAAATTCGATTCTGTAATTCGGATTTGTGCCGCCTTAAATACAATGTGACCAACCGCCCCTGCCCCCCAACCCTTTACGTTTCACGCTGTTATCGTTGCCAAACCCGTTGTCGTCACCATCATCATCGTCATCATCATTCTCATCGTAGTCATCATCATAATCGTCATCATCATGGTCGTCATCATCATCATCATCATCATCATCATCATCATCATCATCATCATCATCATCATCATCATCAACGTCGTCGTCATCATTATCATTGTCATCATCATCATCATTATTATTATTATCATTATTATTATCATTATTATTATTATTATTATTATTATTATTATTATTATTATTATCATTATTATTATTATCATTATCATTACCATTATAATAATAATAATAATAATAATAATAATAATAATAATAATAATAATAATAATAATAATAATAATAATAATTATTATTATTATTATCTATTGTCATTGTCATCGTCATCATTATCGTCGTCGTCGTCGTCATCATCAGCACCATCTTACTGGAAACTGTGTTAACTACCGATTTTTTTTTTTTTTGCAACAATTAACTCGCAATATTGAATTGTATAAAATAACAAAATGGAGAAACAAAAAGTTCTTTTTTTTTTTGCTTCTGTCTCCACTGTCACCTCAATCTGTGTCTGTGTTCATGATAATAAGTTTTTTAGCGGCTTTGTGGTCTAGTGGTATGACACTCGCTTTCGGATCGGAAGGTCCTGGGTTCGAGCCTCACGCTCGGCGCATAGTTGAGTTCTTGGAAAAGGCACTTTACCCACATTCTCTCACCGTACTCAGTTGTAAAATGAGTACCTGGCCGTTACCATCGGTGTTTTTGTCCGAAAAATTGTAATATCGCCTAACAGGCGGCATGTCCCGTCCTACATGTTAAATGTTGCTGTTGACCAGGGACTCCTTGTAATGCGCGTTGAGCAGATTTAGTGGATATTGCGCTATATAAAGCTCAATGTTTTTTTTTGTTTTTTGTTTTTTAACTTACTCAATCCTTGAGATTTTTTTGCTCTTCAAAATTGGAAAAAATGTATTAAAAATGAGCATGTACATAGATAGTTTTATTCAACTACCATTAACATAATGTAAAAACTAAAAACATGAGCTTTGATACTACGCCTATAATTTGTCTCCGAAAAATGTAATAAATAGGCATGGGGTAAAAGTAATCCGGGTAAACTACGGATATAGTCGGTGTTAGGGTCCCAAGATACGCCCCACTCTTTCATCTCTGCCAAAATTGTTCGCCTCCAAGTTAGTAGTAGTAGTAGTAGTAGTAGTAGTAGTAGTAGTAGTAGTAGTAGTAGTAGTACTCGTAGTAGTAGTAGTAGTTGTTGTAGTAGTAGTAGTAGTAGTACTACTCTCACCACGCTCTCACCTGCCAGGCGGAGTTGTCGTACCAATAAGGTCGCAGGTTCAAACCCCACCACCGCCGCGAAAAAAATTTTTATTCTCTATTGTCTTCTGGCACTTTTCTACTCACTTCATATCTTGTTGTTACCAACATAAGTGCCTGCTCCACTCACTTTTCTGAATTAAAAATTCACCCCATACACCGGAGCATACTCAATGTCTCAATCGTTTCTATGTTATATGTTTGTGATGAGAATATTGGCTATTAGGCTTAACTGCTGGTCAAAATTACTTCGCGATGGTGGTGAACGATCGGCGATCTCAAGAAGTGGGTGAGAGAGGGATCTAGAAATGACTTTGGGTTTGAAACGAATATTTTTGTGTTCGTGGATAGCTCACACGGTAGAGCCACGCTCTCACCTGCCAGGCGGAGTTGTCGTACCAATAAGGTCGCAGGTTCAAACCCCACCACCGCCGCGAAAAAAATTTTTATTCTCTATTGTCTTCTGGCACTTTTCTACTCACTTCATATCTTGTTGTTACCAACATAAGTGCCTGCTCCACTCACTTTTCTGAATTAAAAATTCACCCCATACACCGGAGCATACTCAATGTCTCAATCGTTTCTATGTTATATGTTTGTGATGAGAATATTGGCTATTAGGCTTAACTGCTGGTCAAAATTACTTCGCGATGGTGGTGAACGAATCGGCGATCTCAAGAAGTGGGTGAGAGAGGGATCTAGAAATGACTTTGGGTTTGAAACGAATATTTTTGTGTTCGTGGATAGCTCACACGGTAGAGCCACGCTCTCACCTGCCAGGCGGAGTTGTCGTACCAATAAGGTCGCAGGTTCAAACCCCACCACCGCCGCGAAAAAATTTTTTATTCTCTATTGTCTTCTGGCACTTTTCTACTCACTTCATATCTTGTTGTTACCAACATAAGTGCCTGCTCCACTCACTTTTCTGAATTAAAAATTCACCCCATACACCGGAGCATACTCAATGTCTCAATCGTTTCTATGTTATATGTTTGTGATGAGAATATTGGCTATTAGGCTTAACTGCTGGTCAAAATTACTTCGCGATGGTGGTGAACGAATCGGCGATCTCAAGAAGTGGGTGAGAGAGGGATCTAGAAATGACTTTGGGTTTGAAACGAATATTTTTGTGTTCGTGGATAGCTCACACGGTAGAGCCACGCTCTCACCTGCCAGGCGGAGTTGTCGTACCAATAAGGTCGCAGGTTCAAACCCCACCACCGCCGCGAAAAAATTTTTATTCTCTATTGTCTTCTGGCACTTTTCTACTCACTTCATATCTTGTTGTTACCAACATAAGTGCCTGCTCCACTCACTTTTCTGAATTAAAAATTCACCCCATACACCGGAGCATACTCAATGTCTCAATCGTTTCTATGTTATATGTTTGTGATGAGAATATTGGCTATTAGGCTTAACTGCTGGTCAAAATTACTTCGCGATGGTGGTGAACGAATCGGCGATCTCAAGAAGTGGGTGAGAGAGGGATCTAGAAATGACTTTGGGTTTGAAACGAATATTTTTGTGTTCGTGGATAGCTCACACGGTAGAGCCACGCTCTCACCTGCCAGGCGGAGTTGTCGTACCAATAAGGTCGCAGGTTCAAACCCCACCACCGCCGCGAAAAAATTTTTTATTCTCTATTGTCTTCTGGCACTTTTCTACTCACTTCATATCTTGTTGTTACCAACATAAGTGCCTGCTCCACTCACTTTTCTGAATTAAAAATTCACCCCATACACCGGAGCATACTCAATGTCTCAATCGTTTCTATGTTATATGTTTGTGATGAGAATATTGGCTATTAGGCTTAACTGCTGGTCAAAATTACTTCGCGATGGTGGTGAACGAATCGGCGATCTCAAGAAGTGGGTGAGAGAGGGATCTAGAAATGACTTTGGGTTTGAAACGAATATTTTTGTGTTCGTGGATAGCTCACACGGTAGAGCCACGCTCTCACCTGCCAGGCGGAGTTGTCGTACCAATAAGGTCGCAGGTTCAAACCCCACCACCGCCGCGAAAAAATTTTTTATTCTCTATTGTCTTCTGGCACTTTTCTACTCACTTCATATCTTGTTGTTACCAACATAAGTGCCTGCTCCACTCACTTTTCTGAATTAAAAATTCACCCCATACACCGGAGCATACTCAATGTCTCAATCGTTTCTATGTTATATGTTTGTGATGAGAATATTGGCTATTAGGCTTAACTGCTGGTCAAAATTACTTCGCGATGGTGGTGAACGAATCGGCGATCTCAAGAAGTGGGTGAGAGAGGGATCTAGAAATGACTTTGGGTTTGAAACGAATATTTTTGTGTTCGTGGATAGCTCACACGGTAGAGCCACGCTCTCACCTGCCAGGCGGAGTTGTCGTACCAATAAGGTCGCAGGTTCAAACCCCACCACCGCCGCGAAAAAAATTTTTATTCTCTATTGTCTTCTGGCACTTTTCTACTCACTTCATATCTTGTTGTTACCAACATAAGTGCCTGCTCCACTCACTTTTCTGAATTAAAAATTCACCCCATACACCGGAGCATACTCAATGTCTCAATTGTTTCTATGTTATATGTTTGTGATGAGAATATTGGCTATTAGGCTTAACTGCTGGTCAAAATTACTTCGCGATGGTGGTGAACGAATCGGCGATCTCAAGAAGTGGGTGAGAGAGGGATCTAGAAATGACTTTGGGTTTGAAACGAATATTTTTGTGTTCGTGGATAGCTCACACGGTAGAGCCACGCTCTCACCTGCCAGGCGGAGTTGTCGTACCAATAAGGTCGCAGGTTCAAACCCCACCACCGCCGCGAAAAAAAATTTTATTCTCTATTGTCTTCTGGCACTTTTCTACTCACTTCATATCTTGTTGTTACCAACATAAGTGCCTGCTCCACTCACTTTTCTGAATTAAAAATTCACCCCATACACCGAAGCATACTCAATGTCTCAATCGTTTCTATGTTATATGTTTGTGATGAGAATATTGGCTATTAGGCTTAACTGCTGGTCAAAATTACTTCGCGATGGTGGTGAACGAATCGGCGATCTCAAGAAGTCGGTGAGAGAGGGATCTAGAAATGACTTTGGGTTTGAAACGAATATTTTTGTGTTCGTGGATAGCTCACACGGTAGAGCCACGCTCTCACCTGCCAGGCGGAGTTGTCGTACCAATAAGGTCGCAGGTTCAAACCCCACCACCGCCGCGAAAAATTTTTTTATTCTCTATTGTCTTCTGGCACTTTTCTACTCACTTCATATCTTGTTAGTAGTAGTAGTAGTAGTAGTAGTAGTAGTAGTAGTAGTAGTAGTAGTAGTAGTAGTAAAAGTAGTAGTAGTAGTAGTAGTAGTAGTAGTAGTAGTAGTAGTAGTAGTAGTAGTAGTAGTAGTAGTAGTAGTAGTAGCGTATGGCTACACCTCCAAATTTATTTCGTCAACCCAGCTTCTAAAGTCTTGTCTTCCTCCGCCCTAAGAACGATTTCGTAGCCTTCAACTTTAGTGACTGGACAGTGGAGGACGATGTGATCGCTGGTCTCTGGGGCTGCCTGACATTTCTGGCAGGTATCACTATTTCGAAGTTTCCATAATCTGCACATATTTGATGCAGTTCTGCCATGTCCAGTTAAGAGGCGATTTGAGGAAGTCCAGTATTTCCTGGCGTTATTGAATGCAGGCACTCTTTTGGTTGGATCTTTAATGATGTTTCCTCCTCTTGGTGTTTCCCTGTTCCACATTTCTCTCCAGTTTTCCTCCACACTGAAGTCTGCCATTTTTGTTAGGTGGAAAGTAAGGTGATCATCCTTGTCTACGTTCATGCCAACGAATATCAAGTCTTGCCCCACCCCATCGCTGGTCTCATTGCACATTTCTCTATGTTTCCATTCATTGCGAGCAAAATTCACAGTTCTTTTGTGTAGCGCGCTATTCTATAGATAGAATGATGATGACGTCACTCAGGCCTTTGTCATTGTATTTTGCCATCCACGTTTATGAGTAATTCTCACTTAACTTTATAAACCAGACTATAAACGTTCAAGGTAACACATAGTTGGTCCGTTATACTTCCGGATGGCAATGTTGTGAGTTTCTTAACCAAGCGCATACTATCTATTCAAAATTATTTTCTGTAGATCAGAGGGACGCTGCTTCCAAATTTCTGCACGTGTTATCTTGTAGAAAATGCTATTTATAAGGGAACACTGTTAAAATACCTTGTCTCTTGTTTGGACCCGCAGACCGGGTTGAGTTGAGAGCCAAACACAGTACACCAACACCATCTCTACACATTCTAACCTACACTTATAAATAACCGAAATAGCTTTTCTCTAAACATTATTATAACACAACGGTTTTCCTTTCTATTTCAGATACGATGGCCTTGACCCCAAATCCCCGAGCAGTCCACAGCCTTACTTGGCCGTAAGCTTCTCAAAGGTCGAGAACAATGCCAATATCTACGAAAACACCAATATGGCGGTCTACGAAAATATACAACCACCAACTCCAAAACAAAACCAACAACAAAAGCAGCGCGCGAAAATGGCTGAAAAAAAATCTGAGCAAAAGAATGGATTGAACCAGCAAGAAGAGCAGAGCCAAACTGATGTTCTTTACGTGAACACAGCTGAAATCAGCAACATTATACACAACAAAAACTGTAGCATCAAAATCAAGCAGCCCTTAGAGAAGGCATCGAGTGATTGCAGTTGCGTGGACAATAATATGGAGGAGGAATCGGCCTCGGAGGATTACGTTCTAGTTCCTCCGTCATACGACTCGGTGAACAGGAAGAACTCGAAAAAGTCGCCAAAAGCGACTAGAACACCCGGTTTTAACAAAACGGCTGACACTGATGATTCTAATTTATATTTAGAACCGAACAAAGTAGAAAATAATACAGGCCAAGGAATCGTAGGTGGACATGAGGCGCCGCCTGTGTCTTCTGAAGGGAAGCAGGATAAGGCTGATCGATGTGATGAAGCTATTGAGGAATATTATTTAGAAGCCGATGGGGTACCCGCTGCCATATATGGTAATAGCGGTTGTGAGGAGGGCATGTACTCTGACCCTATGAGATATTCTAGTATATACGCTGTGCCGGACGGGGTGTAAAGAGGCGGGCGGAGAGGGGGTGAGTGGAGAAGGAGGAGGAGGAGGAGGAGGAGGAGGAGGAGGAGGAGGAGGAGGAGGAGAGCAGAAGAAAGATGAAAGCTTTGGGTGACGATGACAAAGGGGAGGGAAAGAGTGGAATAAGAGAAGGGTTGGTGAAAAATTTAAGGAAGTAAAAATTATAGACAAAAGAAAGAAAAAACAAGAGAAAGAGGAGGAGGAGGAGGGGGAGGAGGAGGAGGAGGAGGAGGAGGAGGAGGAGGAGGAGGAGGAGGAGAAGGAGGCTAAGAATGATGAGAAGAAGAAGAAGAAGAAGAAGAAGAAGAAGAAGAAGAAGAAGAAGAAGAAGAAGAAGAAGAAGAAGAAGAGGAAGAAGAAGAAGAAGAAGAAGAAGAAGAAGAAGAAAGAAGAAAGAAGAAGAAGAGAGAAGGAGAAGAGAAGAGAGGAGGAAAGGAGAGAGAAGTAGATAGAGAAAGAAGTAGAGAGAGAGAGAGATGAGAAGAGAGATAGAAGAAGAAGAGAGAGAGAGAGAGAGAGAGAGAGCAGGAAGTGGTGAAAGAATCAATATTTGAAAACGTGTGTATAAAACAGTGACAGACAGACCAAAGAGGAAATATCAGTTTGATGGTCAAAATAAAATTGGAGCTTCGAGTAAATCATATATCTTCATCCTCGTCTCTCGTCCTCCAATGTTGGTGTTTTGTGATGGACGGAGGGTCACGGTGGAAACGCGTACCCTTGTGTAGAATATAGGCATGAATGTGTCCCACCTATCGGATAACCTCTTTGGTGTAATGGTAGCACGTCTGACCTGTATTCAGGAAGTCTAAGGTTCGATCCTCAGTCGAGACAGACTGATTATGTTGGGGGAGCTTTTTGTATTTTTCTCTCTTATTTGTCTGACACTGTTTTATACCCACTTTTTAAAAGATATTTATCTCACAACGTTTTAATGACCACTCACTCTTAATCCCAATGCCTTTGTATCAGTCCGGAGTGTATCACAGCCCAAAATGTGTCACAGTTTAGATATTTCACAGCCCAAAATGTGTCAAAGTTTAAATATTTCACAACCCAAAATGTGTCACAGTTTAGATATTTCACAACCCAAAATGTGTCACAGTTTAGATATTTCACAGCCCAAAATGTGTCACAGTTTAGATATTTCACAGCCCAAAATGTGTCAAAGTTTAAATATTTCACAACCCAAAATGTGTCACAGTTTAGATATTTCACAACCCAAAATGTGTCACAGTTTAGATATTTTACCGCCCAAAATGTGTCACAGTTTAGATATTTCACAGCCCAAAATGTGTCACAGTTTAGATATTTTACAACCCAAAATGTGTCAAAGTTTAAGATATTTCACAACCCAAAATGTGTCACAGTTTAGATATTTCACAACCCAAAATGTGTCACAGTTTAGATATTTCACAGCCCAAAATGTGTCACAGTTTAATATATTTCACAGCCCGATATGTGTCAAAGTTTAAGATATTTCAGGGCCTAAAATGAATCACGGCCTGAGATGAGTCATTACCTGGACACAGGACAGACAATTATAAACTTTTCTGATTCACCAATAATGAAAATCACAGTAATTCTATTCTTACAAGTGATGCCACTCTTTTCACACTCGATTGCTTTCTGGATTGAACGAACTAGAATCCTCGTGGGGAATGTTTCTCCAAGGCCGAGCTATTAACCTTGCAGTAAAGGGGGTTGTTGAACTCTCTCCTTACCGGTTGATCCTTTTCAGTAATTTCCAAAAATGGCAGGCTTACCCAGCAGAAAAATTGATTGTTTAAAACCCAAACAATCTCTCCAAAAAACAACTTTGTGTTCTTATTGATCAAACAAAGATCATTCTTCAACGTTTATGATATACGAAAATAAATCTGAATAAGAAAAATGTATATTGTGTCGTAACAAATGTGACGATTTTGATGCAGGTGGTAAGGAGAGGGTTAATCTTCCTCTGAATTGGAAAAGTCATGATCGACGTGGGATTGGATTGGTCACCTGACCTTACCACGTCATGGCATTCGCTAAGGACATTGGCTCTTCTGCTCACAGGGACATCTAGAAAGTTCTGCCATCCAACGACAATAGAACGGCGTCATTCACCAAAGACATTCTTGCTCTTGCTGCTAACATAAAAATCCACGAAGTTCTTTCATCGAACGGCGCCATTCACCAAGGACATTCTTGCCCCTTCTGCTGACATAGAAATCCACGAAGTTCTTTCATCCAACGACTGTACGACCCGATTCACCAGGACATTCTTGCTCCTTCTGTTAACACAGAAATCTACTGTCCCCGTATAAAACGATATAATTTATCAAGGAAAACGCCCCTTCCTCGGACAGAAAAAACCCCCCAACCAAAAACGTTTCTGTGGCCTCAGCACTGAACGGCGTCATCTTTCAAGTAGGACATTGGGCTTCTGCAGCTTGGACAAACGGTAACTTGGAAATCCCCCAAAGTTTTTGCGGTCCCGGAAAGAACGGCGACATTGCCCCGTCTGCTAACAGATATAAATAACAATGTGAAGTTGAATAGAATGTAAGCTTCACTTTAATTACAAAAACAGACAAAATGAACATTTCAGGTTTCCCATTTATAAAAAAAACAGGATGAATGAAACACTACAGATGAATGAGATAATGTGGTAGTGGCGTTGTTAAGATGAATAAACAAAAACATTGATGGGCAGGAAAGGAGCATTACTATTACCTACCCATCAATGTTTTTGTTTATTCTTCTTAACAACGCCACTACCACATTATCTCATTCATCTGTAGTGTTTCATTCATCCTGTTTTTTTTTTGATAAAGGGGAAAATCCCGAAACGGCCATTTGATGGGGAGTTTTTTTGTAATTAAATTGAAGCTTACATTCAACTTCACATTATTATTTATTTCTTCGAGCTTCGAGCAGCAACATTTACATTACCCAGTATTCATATGGTAACAGAGAAATCCATCACGTTTCTGTCGTTCCAGGACAAAAAACCTGAATACTCTTCAACAGTCCTAACGTCACTTCCCTCGTAATGACGCATGGTAACAAATTAGCAACTGGCTCTAAACTATCGGAACAATGGCGGACGCCCTTATGAAATATTTCTCCGGCGAGCATAAAAGCGTATCCAGAGGAAAACAAAACATAAATTTGATCAAGTTTTGACTTTTACACATTCTGATCACAAGACATATGAAAAGTTTTAGCCAGCATGAAGAATAAAAAGTAGTGATTTTCTTTGTTTAGAACCAAGATGGCCGCCGTTGCCGGGTGGCGAGACATCAGACTACTGAATCCAATTCTAGTACAATATTTGTACCGACAAACAGAATGTGTCAAAGACAAGACTGACGTTTGAAACACAAATTATTGTGGGGTTTTTTTTTCATTAGCTAAACCTAAATTTATAAATCCCCAATAGTATTGGATATTAGGATACGTGCCGCTATGTGGTCTTGTGGTATAACGCTCGCTTTCGGATCGGAAGGTCCTGGGTTCGAGCCTCGCTCGCTCGGCGCATAGTTGAGACCTTGGAAAAGACTCTTTACTCATATTGTCTCACGGTATTCATGTGTAAAATGAGTACCTAGCCGTCAACAGCGATGTCTTTGTCGGAAAAATTGTAATATCGCCAACAGTTGTCCTGTATCGTTCTATATGTTACGTGTTGCTGTTGGTCAGGGATCCTTTGTAAAGCACTGAGCACGTTTAGTGGATATTGCGCTATATAAATAAGCTCAAGTTTTTTGTTGTTTTAAAAAATATATTTTATGTTTTTCAATTCTTTTATTTGTAGATATGTCACTTTTCCTTTGATCTGCAGGTTTGATTCTCATTTCAGCACACACTTTATATTTAATAATTTCTTCTATGCATTTGTTTTATTACAATAGGGAATGAGATTAGCGGAAGAGTAGCGTCCCTTGATTGGACGTCACCGGCGGAGAACTTATTTGTAAACAAACCAACTACAAGCCAAGCCGCTCCAAATACAATATTTATTCATTTTTCTGTACAAAAAATGCATATCATAATCAACGTAGATCTTTTTTACTTTAGTTTTCTCCATTTTGAAATGTTAACAAAATATGATGTGGACTACAAATCAAAAATAAAAGATGGTTTGTTTACAAATAACTTCTCCGCCGGTGACGTCCAATCAAGGGACGCTACTCTTCCGCTAATATCATTCCTTATCTAGGGAGTCGATAAATCAACTCATAGATCTAAAATACAGATTGCACACTATCTAAACATAATCCTTATCGTCTGGATTTTGTTTGTGGTGATAGATAGTATAAAGTACACACGAGAGTGCGTCCGTCCATTATAAGAAAGAAACCATGTTTCGTGGTGACCGAACATCTTCAACACAAATGTGACCCTTCGCCTCAAGACGGTATTAAGTCGGGATGGTTAAGATGTTGAAAATTGATTTATAGCCAGAAATATCAGACTTGTGTTGAGTTTGTACGTTTTATTGAGGAGAATGGATACCATATTTTAGGGTGCCAATGCCAACAATTTATAAGCAATTGGTTCGTTCCGACATAATACCGTTTTGAGACGATGGGTCACAAATATCTTAACTCAAAGAGGGATTTATGATCTCCAAATATGTGCACAGGTCACACAATTAATAAATCGTAGTTTAACATCTCGAAATATAAAAATCTATGATTTATAGGATCATCTTTGATTTCAGGAAATTCCCCCATTATATTTCCCGGACAACCTGGTGCTTTCATGTCAAGACTCGAGGTGCCGAAATGAGCCAATAAAATGGAGAGAAAGATAACGTGAGTAAATGTGGCTCATATATAAACGTTGTTTATTTTGTGCTGTTCCCTTATATATGAGTCACATTTACTCAATTGTGACTCATCGTCTCAAAACGGTATTATGTCGGAACGAACCATATGCTTAAAAGCCGAATTAAATGTTAAACTGGTCAAAAATATAAAATATTGGCATTAGCACCCTAAAATATGGCATCCATTCTCCTCAATAAAACATACAAACTCAACACAAGTCTGATATTTCTGGCTATAAATTCAATTGTCAACATCTTAACCATCCCGACTTAATACCGTTTTCAGGCGAAGGGTCACAATTTATATTTCCTGTATCGTAACGAATGTGACGATTTTACTATAGTTGGTAAGGAGAGGGTTAATTCTATGAAAATGTCCAAAACATAAATATAAATTTTAATCAATTAAATGCCGCACTGACTGTGGAAAAACACGTATTATTCCAGCCCTCTTCCTAAATAGTAACGCTTAATGATATTATGTTTGCAATAGGCTTCAACAGTCGTGACGTCACTTCCCTCCTCGTAATGATGCATAATGACTTAGTAACTGGTTCTAAACTATCGAAACAATGGCGGACGGCCTTATGAAATACGTCTCCGACGAGCAAAAAAGCGTATCCTGAGGAGAAAAACAGTATAAATCTGATCATGTTTTGACATTTATACATTCTGATCACATGACATGTGAAAAGTTCTAGCCAGCATGAAGAATTAAAAGTACACATTTTCTTTGTATGGAACCATTTGGATGACTTGGAACGGGTCTAGCAAGACTCGTATTTCAAATTTTAGTTTCATTTTTCGTTTTGGTTCATTCACACGCAATAGCACATTGAAGAGTTTGGTCACATATGTAATGTTTTTCTTTTTGATAAACATATCTTTAGTGACCGGCGGATAGCTCAGTTGAAAGAGCACTCGCGTCATGCGCAAAGGGACAGGGATTGATCCCGGATGAAATAAGGAATTTTTTTTCTTCTGATCCCTGTTTCCTGCCCAATAATGATTTAAAAAATAACATTAACAAACTAAAAGTATAGGGAATGAGATTAGCGGAAGAGTAGCGTCCCTTGATTGGACGTCACCGGCGGAAAAGTTATTAGAGAGAGAACGTCATGTTGGTTTTGCGCATGCGTCTCTCGTCCTCGCTTCCGGTGAAAGCGGTTTGAGACACTTCACCGAAAGCGAGGACGAGAGAGACGCATGCACAAAACCAAATTGACGTTCTCTCTGTAAGGTGACGTCCAATCAAGGGACGCTACTCTTCCGCGAATCTCATTCCCTATATAAAACCTCATTTTATTCATCCCATAGGGGAAATTTGTCTCTTGGGTCTATTCCAAGGGAAGACTGGAAAAACACAGGCGTCAGCCGCTGTGCAGCGCCGCAAATTGAGCTAGGGCGAGTTGACTTACTTGCTCAAGGCTAGACAGCGCAGCGGCGGGTGATCGAACTCGGTACCTTTCCCGTACGAAGCAAAGACCGTACCGCTGAGCCACGCTGCCCACACAATAGACATCTTGGTCAGTTTAATATTTGGTAAAAAAAAAACAACACACTTTGTGACAGACCAGCTTCTTATCCAAAGGGTAGCAAGAATATCTGAGCTTGACCAGTGACAAGATGGGTGATATTGATGATAGTAACTCGCATGCATGCCTCGGCGTTGTATTTTTATATGAATGTATTCTACACACATTGCTTCACTCAACTCAAGTAAAGATAAGTACGGCAATGGCGTATTTAATATGATTGAAAAAAACCTCCGATGGATAACGTATTATATGGAATGGAAATGCCATCTTCGCAAGCTAATTTTTTTTTTCTTCAATTGAGCTTTTATATAGCGCAATGTCCACCAAACGTGCTCAAAGTGCTTTACAAGGGGTGCCTGGCCAACAAATTTATTTAACTTGTAGACGGGACAAGACGCCTTTTATTATAATTTTTTTTTCGGACAGAGACAACGTTGTTAGCGGCCAGGTACTTATTTTACACCCGATTACGGTGAGAAAATGCGAGTAAAGAGCCTTTTCCAAGAACTCAACTATGCGCCGAGCGAGGCTCGAACCCAGAACCTTCCAATCCGAAAGCGAGTGTCATACCACTAGACCACACGGAGCATTTTGAGTCGTGAAGCAAATTGAAATATGTGAATCTGTGAAAATGCTCTGTACAGATAGTTCAAAGATGACGTCACTCAGGTCTTTGTTATTGTTTTTTGCCATCCACGTTTATGAGTAATGCTCACTGAACTGTATTAACCCGATTATAAACGTTCATGGATACACACAGTTTTGTGTGTTGACCCGTTATACTTCCGGATGATAATGTTATGAGCTTCGTAACCAAGCGCATACTATCTATAAATGTTTTACTTTATCTTATGTTTTTTTTTTACAAATTATTTTAAGCCCCCGCGACTTTGAATAATATGATTTACAAGAGGCACCAGGGGCAACAATCTCACATTTTAGAGTCTTTCCTGTTTCCTTCCTACTCAATGCAATTGGATTCAATAGTCTGATGTCACGTCGCCCAGCAACGGCGGCCATCGTGGCTCTAAACAAAGAAAATCTATACTTTTTATTCTTCATGCTGGCTAGAACTTTTTCACATGTCTCGTGATCAGAATGTGTAAAAGTCAAAACATGATCAGATTTATGTTTTGTTTTCCTCTGGATAAGCTTTTATGCTTGTCGGAAAAATATTTCATAAGGGCGTCCGCCATTGTTTCAATAGTTTAGAGCTAGTTACTAAGTTACCATGCGTCATTACGAGGGAAGTGACGTCATGACTGTTGAAGCGTATTACAATTAGATTCAAATCAAAGGTTTATTTTTATTAGGTGGGGTTCCCCACCTCCCATAGTGGGCAGGGAACCACTTACTATGTCTTCTATCCCCATATATCTGTTTTCCAGCATGCTTTCTGTCTTTGTCTTGGAATGAGATTACTTGGTTTTGTCCTGGTCCAGGCCGGATGTCCTGGCTGAGAGGGAAACAGTCGAATATATAGTTAAAGTTTTTGGGTGATGATATTTCTTTTGTTGTAAATCATCTCTCTGGTATGTATTGTTATTTTTTATTTTTAACATAAGATTTTAAAATATTTGAGTGCATTCATCTGGGGACCTGTGCTTGTGTCTGGATGAGACTTTTAGGTGATCTCAAACTAAGTACTTTGACGGTGTGCTCTTGGCATCTACATCTGTCTCCTATTTGAACCAATTCCCCTTTGTCTTAGCTTTTCTTGGGTAATTATAATCATAGAACATTTTACTATCCCATTTTTCCCCCTTTTTACTGGCGCTGATATAACCTAAATATGTTGCAAGCGCCGTAAAACCCTTAAAAACAAACAAACAAACACACAAAGGTTTATTTTAGGCAAATTGCCAATATGAACCATGCATTTCAAATCAATACAGGTAAAAGAAAACTACCAAAATGATTAAATAGATAAATGAATAAATATGAATATAATCAAGGAATGACAGAAAAAATAAATAGATAAATAAGTGAATAAATAAAAATCTGACCATAAATTGACCATAATAAAAATAAAAAAAAAATAAAAATAATAATAATAATAATAATAATAATAATAATAATAATAATAATAATAATAATAATAATAATAATAATAATAATAATAATAATAATAATAATAATAATAATACTAATAATAATAATAATATATATAATATATATATATATATATATATATATATATATATATATATATATATAAACACATTAAAATATTTTTTCAGAAAACAAAATAAATAACAGACATAGAAATAAGACAACGGTCACTGACATTGAAAAATAAGTCATCGAGCACAGACAATGACAGAAAAATATTTCTAGGATAAAAAACAAAGATACATAAATAAATTTAAAATAAAAAGCAACAACAACAAGATCAACAATAGCAATAACCAAACCAATAACAATAAAAACAACAACAACCACAAACAAAAACGATAACAACGTCAAGAAAAACAACATCAATAACAACAACAACAACAACAACAATAGCAATAACCAAACCAATAATAATAACAACAACAACAACCACAAACCAAAAACGATAACAACATCAAGAACAACAACTACAACAATAACAACAACAATAGCAATAACCAAACCAATAACAATAAAAACAACGACAACAACCACAAACAAAAACGATAACAACATCAAGAAAAACAACAACAACAACGACAATAACAACAACAACAACGACAATAACAACAACAATAACAATAACCAAACCAATAATAATAACAACGACAACAACCACAAACAAAAAACGATAACAACATCAATAACAACAACAACAATAGCAATAACCAAACCAATAATAATAACAACGACAACAACCACAAACAAAAAACGATAACAACATCAATAACAACAACAACAACAACAACAATAGCAATAACCAAACCAATAATAATAACAACAACGACAACAACCACAAACAAAAAACGATAACAACATCAATAACAACAACAACAACAACAACAATAGCAATAACCAAACCAATAATAATAACAACAACGACAACAACCACAAACAAAAAACGATAACAACATCAATAACAACAACAACAACAACAACAACATCAACAATAGCAATAACCAAACCAATAATAATAACAACAACGACAACAACCACAAAGAAAAACGACAACAACGCAACAACAACAAACAAACAACCAAACAACAACAACAACAACAACAACTGCAACACAAAACCAAACAACAAAAACAGTGAAGAATCCAATGCAACTCCATTAGAAAGTTCAAAAGTCAACGCCCGACACAGACATCGGCTAACACCGCCCGACACAGACATTGGCTAACACTAACACCGCCCGACACAGACATCGGCTAACACCGCCCGACACAGACATTGGCTAACACTAACACCGCCCGACACAGACATCGGCTAACACCGCCCGACACAGACATCGGCTAACACCGCCCGACACAGACATCGGCTAACAAAGAGAATTAAAAAAAAAATTATCTTCGGGCTTCTAATCAAATCAAAACATTCCCATACCAACAGAATGATTGTGGAACGAAACACGCTCAGAAATCCAAAAACTATAAAAGAATGGTGCAGTGACATCTCTCATGATAATTATTATAATAATATGCAATTTGTTCAAGGAATTCCTTTTCTTTATTCTCTTCCAACCCACCATTAACATGCCTTCCCCAAAACACAGGGAGGCTGTACTAAAATATCATATAACATTTCACTCGTTCATACAAATACTGCACATACCTTCTAATAATATTATTATTCAAAACAATAATTGATGTAATCATTATTATTATCATTATTAAGCATTGTATTGTAAAATATGATATTATTTCAACGTGACAACGGTGAAAAAGAAAACACCCATGTTGTTGAAGGACATAATAAATTAATAAATGTAGCCTTGAGATATGGGTGATGGTGGTGGTGGTGGTGATTGTGGTGGCGGCGGTGCTGGTGGTGGTGGTGGTGGTGGTGGTGGTGGTGGTTGTGGTGGTGGTAGTGGTGGTGGTGTGTTTACGAACCTCCCCCCCCCCCTCCATCGCTCTATGCCATTCAGTCGCCATGTCCCAATTATCGTGTCATCCTATCATCTTCCATTCTTTCTTTTCGTCACAAAGTCACGATGGATATGGAGTCTATGTATAATGATAATGATGATGATATGGCATTACATGAAATCATTAATGATAACTAATGATGATGATGATGATGATGATGATAATAATAATAATAATGATAATAATAATAATAATAATAATAATAATAATAATCATAATAATAATAATAAATATAATAATAGTCATAATAATATATAATAATAATGATAATAATAATAATATAATAATAATAATAATAATAATAATAATAATAATAATAATAATAATAATAATAATAATAATAATAATAATAATAATAATATTAATCATCATAATCATCATCATCATCATCATCATCATCTATCATCATCATCATCATCATCATCATCATCATCATCATAATAATAATAACAATGATATGATGATATAATAATAATAATAATAATAATGATAATAATAATAATAATAATAATAATAATAATAATAATAATAATAATAATAATAATAATAATAATAATAATAATAATAATAATAATAATAAAACAATATAATAATAATAATAATAATAATAATAATAATAATAATAATAATAATAATAATAATAATAATAATAATAATATAATATAATAACGATAATAATAATATTGATGATAATGAACAAAGTTACAGTATTATATACAGTGTAAGTGCTCCAAAGCAGTGGACGCCGAATGAACGAGTATCACTTTTCAGGCTTCTTTTTGATGACGGCAGCAGCTTCTAATGGTGCTCACACTACTATGTTATGACGATCGACCCAATCAGAAAATTCCGTACCGCACTCGTGCACCGTCGCAAACCGTGGCCTTTGTTATTTGGTTTTTGCACCGCCTAGTGAGTTGTCGTTAGTAGAGCTCATGGAAACAAGTTATTTCATTGGTTGAACTATTGAATACAACTTACGATTTGTTTTCTTTTGTGGCAAAAGACTGGCATTTTGACGTCATTTTTTGGTCAGTATCAGGCCATAACTTTACGAAGGCCACGGTCACAGCGACGTGGAGAGGATATGGGCGCTGCCAAGTGTACCAAGCCCACAGAACGGACTCATGGGAAGCAAACAGGAGACACTGGGTAGCTCCAAATCGACTGATATCGAGAACCTGCCTAACGACAGTGACGCTCCATCAGCGGCGGCTTTCCAACTTTATCCCACGTGGACGCGTTGTGGACAAGAGCCAAAAATAGCAGAGAATATAATACAGAAAGTCGATCGTTGGGTTGTGGCGAAGCTCCGGGCGGGATCGCGACCGTGCACGTATGCGGTGATGAATTTCCGACCTTGATAGATCATCATAACACAGAAGTGTGACACCATCAGAAGCTGCGGCTTTCGCCTTGGCGAACTCCTCCACTGGACACGGTTATACGCTGCCATCTTCATTTCTCTCTGAATTGTTCCATTCCCCTTAGACACGGTTATACGCTGCCATCTTCATTTCTCTCTGAATTGTTCCATTCGCCTTAGACACGGTTATACGCTGCCATCTTCATTTCTCTCTGAATTGTTCCATTCCCCTTAGACACGGTTATACGCTGCCATCTTCATTTCTCTCTGAATTGTTCCATTCCCCCTAGACACGGTTATACGCTGCCATCTTCATTTCTCTCTGAATTGTTCCATTTCCCTTAAGGTAATTTACATGTTGCTGCTCGAAGCTCGAAGAAATAAATAACAATGTGAAATTAATAAATATTTTTGTTTATCCGTCTTAACAACGACATTACAACATTATCTCATTCGTCTGCAGTGTTTCATTCATCCTGTTTTGTTGATAAAAGGGAAACCCGAAACGTCCATTTTATGTTTTCGTATATTAAATTGAAGCTTACATTCAAATTCACATTGTAATTTATTCCAATCTCCTTAAGGGGAGGTTGGGATCTAATAATTATGAAAATCTTTCCAAAAATTGATTTGGAGATTGTGGTAGAAATAATATTAATGAAGTGCAATTTCTTTTTAAAATATATAAATGTACTAAAAACACGATCGAAAAGGTAGATAATAAGAAAAGAGAGAGAGATAGATAGAGAGAGAGAGAGAGAGAGAGAGAGAGAGAGAGAGAGAGAGAGAGAAATCAGAGACAGAAAGATTGGGGTGATGATAAGAAGAGGTTTAAAGAAAAAATAATAAAATATGCACAGCCATACAACATGTTGTCAAGATTACGGTAGGAAACGCGGAAGAAGCGCCACATATGGCCTGACGTACTTTGATAAATTGTCGTACAGTACAGGCGTTGGAGAGAATTCCATCTCTCACGGGTCTCGAGTTTATCTTATGGCACTGTTCATCGGGGTGAATCTGTGAATCGTCGAACACCTCGGAGAATAGAAAATTCATGCAAGGCGAAAGCAGGTGACCAACGACCTGTTCCACTTTGGGTGCGAATTGTACCGACTCTATTCGAGGGTTGGACGTTACCACAGTGTTGGCGACATCCTGCGTTTGTTCTCCGGGCAGTGTTGTGTTTGCAACGGTGGATGATGTTGTGGGTTGTTTTGTCGGTGGTTCTGTAGGTGGTTCTGTCGGTGGTTCTGTTGGTGGTTCTGTCGGTGGTTCTGTGGGTGGTTCTGTAGGAGGTTCCGTAGGAGGTTCTGTCGGTGGTTCTGTAGGTGGTTCTGTGGGTGGTTCTGTCGGTGGTTCTGTGGGTGGTTCTGTCGGTGGTTCTGTGGGTGGTTCTGTCGGTGGTTCTGTCGGTGGTTCTGTTGGTGGTTCTGTCGATGGTTCTGTGGTGGCTGTGAGGGTTCTGTCGGTGGTTCTGTGGTGGTTCTGTAGGTGGTTCTGTTGGTGGTTCTGTGGGTGGTTCTGTGGGTGGTTCTGTCGGTGGTTCTGTCGGTGGTTCTGTTGGTGGTTCTGTCGATGGTTCTGTGGATGGGTCTGTCGTTGATCCTGTCGGTGGTTCTGTGGGTGGTTCTATAGGTGGTTCTGTAGGTGGTTCTACAGGTGGTTCTACAGGTGGTTCTGTGGGTGGTTCTACAGGTGGTTCTGTGGGTGGTTCTACAGGTGGTTCTACAGGCGGTTCTACAGGCGGTTCTACAGGTGGTTTTGTCGGTGGTTCTGTCGATGGTTCTGTGGATGGGTCTGTTGATGGTGATGATGGGTCTGTCGTTGGTTCTGTCGGTGGTTCTGTAGGTGGTTCTAGAGGTGGTTCTACAGGTGGTTCTAGTGGTGGGAAAAAATCCGGAGGTGGCTCTGAACTCATGGTCAAGGAAACCAGGGCTATAAAGATTATAGTGAAATATGCGATCCTTATAGAATGCATGTCGTTAAGGTAGAATTTAGGCACAAAATAAGTTATTGCTTTTATAACCTGTATTTTAAAGGTGTAATCGTGTTTTTTTTCTTAATCTCTAATGAGTTGATTTGTCATATCCTCTCTAAGCTAATAAATAATGTGAAAACAGGCTTTGGCATTGAATCAGCAAGGAAATGTGAGTCAGACGATCACAATAAACCGCTTGAAGAGTTCGGCTTTGGAGGAAATTAGAGACACGGAATCAGATAAAGGCTACTGGAGACGATTGAACGGAGATATTTCATGACGAGAATTTGGTGATGACCTTTCGGTTCATACGGAGCCCAAAGAGCCCAAGGTCTTAAGAAAACATGAACTAATTCAATGTTTGTTAATAATCTCAATACTATAATGTAATAATTGAAGAGTATGTTTTGGTCTTAGTTATAATCTCAAATTGATTGTCTTGTTTTGGAAAAGAGCAGTCGAATTTCTTGCTATTGCTTTTACTAATTATTTTTGGATTTCAGTAGAATATGTTTCACTAATGACTTTGCTATTGATAATGTCAAGGCGATTAAAATCAATGTATTTTATGTTGTTTTAATACAAAAAAGTGTGCTTAGTAATTGTTTGCTTATGTTCTTATGACTTGAGATTAAATATAAGTAATAACACACATTATGTACATAACACGGGTTGGTCAAATCGCGGTGGTTTTAGTAAACAGAATAAAAAGCAGAACGAATTTACACAAGCTGCGCTGGGTTTTGTAGCTCTCAGACTGTACACGATCGTTGCTGGAGATTGTAGTGCAACTACAGTACACGGTCTGTGCTGGATTTTGTAGTGCACCAACTGTGTAAGATCAGAGCTGAGTTTTGTAGTGCAGAGACAGTGAGCTTATGTGATCAGCGCTTAGTTTTGTTTTAGAGAGATTGTATACGATCAGTGCAGGGTTTGGCATGTACACGATCAGTTCCGGGTTTTTGTATAGCTACTGTATACGATCGGTTCTGGGTTTTTGTATAGCTACTGTATACGATCAGTTCTGGGTTTTTGTATAGCTACTGTACACGATCAGTTCTGGGTTTTTGTATAGCTACTGTACATGATTAGTACTGGGTTTTTGTATAGCTGCTGTACACGATCAGTTCTGGGTTTTTGTATAGCTACTGTACATGATTAGTTCTGGGTTTTTGTATAGCTGCTGTACACGATCAGTTCTGGGTTTTTGTATAGCTACTGTACACGATCAGTTCTGGGTTTTTGTATAGCTACTGTACATGATTAGTACTGGGTTTTTGTATAGCTGCTGTACACGATCAGTTCTGGGTTTTTGTATAGCTACTGTACATGATTAGTACTTGGTTTTTGTATAGCTGCTGTACACGATCTTTGCTGGGTCTTGCAAACAACTGTACACAATCAGTGATGGGTTTTGTACAGCTACTGTATACAATAATTCCTGGGTTTTGTACACGATCAGTTCTGGGTTTTGTACACGATACGTTCTGGGTTATGTACACGAAACAGTTCTGGGTTTTGTATGCGATCAGTTCTGGGTTTTGTATACGATCAGTTCTGGGTTTTGTAGACGGTCAGTTCTGGGTTTTGTATACGATCAGTTCTGGGTTTTGTATACGATCAGTTCTGGGTTTTGTAGACGATCAGTGCTGGGTTTTGTAGACGATCTGTGCTGGGTTTTGTAGACGATCTGTGTTGGGTTTTGTAGACGATCAGTTCTGGGTTTTGTAGACGATCAGTTCTGGGTTTTGTAGACGATCAGTTCTGGATTTTGTAGACGATCCGTTCTGGGTTTTGTAGACGATCAGTGCTGGGCTTTGTATTGCAGAGATTGAACACATCAGAGCTGACCTGGTTTTGTAGTGCGATAAAAACAACATGGCATGTTACGAGACATCTGTATGGAAATGCCTTAAGACATTTGCCAGATTAAATTGATAACACGTGTCATGGAACGAGTTTGCGAACCAATGGTGAAATGGAGCACACCGAAATAATGATGAAGCGGAGCACACTAAAACAATGGTGAAATGGAGTACACTGAAACAATTGTGAAACGGAGGACATCAAAGCAATGATGAAATAAAGCACACCGAAACAGTGATGCAAATGGAGCACACCGAAACTATGTTGAAATGGAGCACACCGAAGCAATGATGAAATGGAGCACACGGAATTATGATGAAATGGAACACACTGAAGCAATGATGAAATGGAGCACACCGAAGCAATGATGAAATGAAGCACAACGAAACAATGATGCAAATAGAGCACACCGAAACAATGATGCAAATGGAGCACACCAAAACAATGATGAAATGGAGCACACCAAAACTATAATGAAATGGAGCACACCGAAACTATGATGAAATGGAGCACACCAAAGCAATGATGCAAATGGAGCACACCGAAACTATGATGAAATGGAGCACACTGAAGCAATGATTAAATGGAACACACCGAAACAATGATTAAATGGAGCACACCGAAACAATGATGAAATGGAGCAAACCGAAGCAATGATGAAATGGAGCATACCAAAACTATGATGAAATGGAGCACACCAAAACAATGATTAAATGGAGCACACCGAAGCAATGATGCAAATCGAGCACACCGAAACTATGATGAAATGGAGCACACTGAAGCAATGATTAAATGGAGCACACTGAAGCAATGATGATATAGAGCACACCGAAACAATGATTCAATAGAGCACACCGAAACAATGATGAAATAGAACACACCGAAACAATTATTAAATGGAGCACACCGAAACAATGATGAAATGGAGCACACCGAAACAATGATTCAATAGAGCACACCGAAACAATGATGGAAATGGATCACACCGAAGCAATGATGGAAATGGAACACATTAAATTCTGATTACACGCTCTATTTAGTGGTTTCCAGACTAAATATCTCATTGAAATCAGCAGAACAATCCATTAACACTGGAATGGAATTCTTGCTTATATTGCCCTTGAAATGGTTTTTGTCTTATTACCTACTATATGCGTCTATGTGGTCTAGTGGTACGACACTCGCTTTCGGATCGGAAGGTCCTGGGTTCGAGCCTCGCGCTCGGCGCATAGTTGAGTCCTTGGAAAAGGCTCTTTACTCACATTCTCTCACCGCACTCAGGTGTAAAATGAGTACCTGACCGTTGACAGCGTTGTCTTTGTCCGAAAAATTGTAATATCGCCTAACAGGCGTCATGTCCCGTCCTACTTGTTAAATGTTGCTGTTGACCAGGGACCCCTTGTAAAGCGCTTTGAGCACATTTCAGTGGATATTGAGCTACATAAAGCTCAATTTTTAAATATTCTTTTTTACTTCCACTCGAGTTCTGAAAGTTAAAAAAAATGAAATTGTTGCTGCATGAAGTTCGAAGGCAAAACTAACGATAAACATTGAATTGTAAGCTTCAATTGATTAGAGGAAGACAGATACTGTGGACGTTTCAGGTTTCCCCTTTATCAACAAATTATGATGAATGAAAGACTACAGACGAATGAAATTGTGACTGTGATTGTGGCGTTGTGAAGGTGAACGATAAATATTGAATCGTAAGCTTCAACGCCATAATTACAATCACATTATCTCATTCCACTGTAGTGTTTCATTCATCCTGTTTTGTTGATAAAGGGGAAACCCGAAACGTCCACAGTATCTGTCTTCGTCTAATAAATTGAACATTCAATATTTATCGAAATAAATATTTTGAAAATAACATCAAAAAGATTTGAGTATTTTTATTGAGCAAAATCGACTCAACGTGCTCAAAACGCTTTACAAGGGGTTCCTAGCCAATAGTAACACTTAATATATAGGACAGGGCATGACGCCAGTTAAGTGATATTACATAGTTTTCGACTGAGACAACGCTGTTAACGGTCGGGAATTCATTTTACACCTGAGTTTGGTGAAAGAGAGAGAGAGAGAGAGAGAGAGAGAGAGAGAGAGAGAGAGAGAGAGAGAGAGAGAGAGAGTAAAGAGCATTTTTTCAAGGAATTAACCCTCCGAGCGGTGGTCCAACCCTGGGCCTTCCGGTCCGAAAGCGAGTGGCATACCCACTAGACCACATAGCCGTATAGAATATGCCATCGATAACAATAACAACAACAACAACAACAACAACAACAACAACAACAACTTAATGAGGAAAAAAAGTATGCGAATCCCTTGAACTCTCTCCTCACCAACCACAGGAAAATCGTCCCTTTAGTTACTGAAGAGAATTAACTTTAGTTCATGTTCAAGAATATGACTACACATATAACCCAAAGTCCATTGATGATTATATAAGCTTTATTTATAATATTTGTTTCACAACACTAAATTTAGGCTGCACAGCCTCCACCATATTTCTTTCTCTCTCTCTCTTCCCTCTACCTACTTCCGCTACCTACATCGACATAATGGGATTGAGGCTCTGTTCGGGTAACTCCTCATTTTCCATAACATTACTCCCCACCTTGAAGTAATATCTTCAACAAATAAGATAAATTGTTATGAGGGAATACATGTGTTGAATACAAATTTAACGAATTGCCTATAAAAAATGTGTTAGCTCTAACTCTTAATAATAAATCAATTTCATTTTTAAAACAATAACAATAGTAAAGTTCCGGGCAATTTTAATGGTCACAATTATGAGTAACTGGTTTTTGTGAGACTTAGAAGGAGAATTAAACATCATTTAAAAACAAAAAAAAATAGATAAATAAAAGGGAAATCCCAGTGAACTTAAACTATAAACTTTTGCCTCAATCTTTAATTATCTCCAAGCTAAAATGAATATATAGACATTATATATTATATATTGAAACAAAATGTTTTAACGTTTAAAGTTATTCCACTTTCAACAATTAAAATAGGATGGCTATTTAAATTGACATCTTTGCATTTAAGTCTGTCTGTGATATGACTTTATTAGGACATGCTAGCCGTCGTGAATACACATGGCAAGCGCCTCCATCGGTACTTTAGCACACAATCATCCGAACCTATGATCAGGGACTTATCACTAAGCCATCAGCTCTACCCGTTCCGCCTCACTTACAACTTTTACAAACGGACCGTTGTCCATGGGACAAGTGGGTATATTATTAAATTTGGTCTTTTATAACATTCCAAAGGGCCCGGAATAGGCATTGTATATGAAAAATATTATTATCATTATAAAGAATGCATGCATATGGTGTACAATATCAACATATATATGTACTATCTGTACCTTATAACTTTCAAGTCTAAATAATCTGGGTTGCCACTTTGGCGTAAAATTCGTAAAATATTCTGGCAAGTTTACTGATAAACACATGGTAATAATACTTGTCAACAGTAAAATAATTAATAACATATACGAACATTTCAAAATTAAATGTGATAATGAATACGATAAATGCTTAAAATACAGTCAACCTTATGTAAACAATCTTAGACCTAATTTATTTTATCTGTAAACGAGCTGGAGGTTTAATAATGCGACCAGCTCTCGAAACAACAACAGACTGAGTTTTCTGCGGCGACCTATCATCGCCACATCTAGTGGTAACAGATTTTTGTGAATGCTTCAATCTGTTATCACTGTCCTGCTTTGAGTTTTCATCAACTTTATCATCACATGAAGAAATATATTCTTCAACAGGATACTGTTCATTTTCCAATTCGAGAGCATGGACCCTCTGCACTGGTCGTACAAATATGCCATTAGCAGTTCTGATCTTAATAGTTCTGACACAACCATCTCGCCCAGGTAAAAGACGAACAACTCGAGCTAAAGGCCATCGCAGCCTTGGACTGTTATCTTCTATGAGTAAAACTAGAGAGCCTCTCTTAACCGGAGAACCCTTAGGTGAAGACCTGACAAGAGGCAGGGTTCCAATGTACTCTTTGTGCCAGAGATCCCAGAAATGATTTAATTGCCTTTTAATTTGTAACGAAGCTTCTCTTGCCATCGCTCCACTAGCAATTGGCTCTTTTGTTTCCACTGCTGGCTTATGGCTATCATGACGCCCAAGCAGAAAATGAGCAGGTGACAATGCCTCATTGCACTCAGGGTCATCAGAGACATAAGTCAGGGGTCTGCCATTTATGCAAGACTCTATTTCGAACAAGACAGTTTCCAGCTCTACTCTACTCAAACTCCGGTTTCCAATTGTCTTTTTCAAAGATTGCTTTACTGAACGCACTCGTCTTTCCCAAACCCCACCTCTCCAAGGAGCTCTAGGAGCGTTAAATGACCACTTAGGACCGTCATCGGTATAACGAGCAGCAATATGTATTGCCGCCGCATGAAATGTCTTCGCGTTGTCAGATAGTATTTTAGAGGGCATTCCTCGTCTCGCAACAAAACGTCTGAACGCGAGTAGAAAATCGCTTAATGACAAACTTCCACAAAGTTCAATGTGAACTGCTCTAACCACGCAACACGTAAAGAGTAAGATATAGAATTTCTTCCCTACAGCATCCACAATGAATAAAGGACCTGCATAGTCAACACCAGTAATACTAAAGGGATCGGCACGAACCAGGCGCTCCTGGGGTAAGGGAGAAATTGATTGTGAACATTGTTGAGAATCGAATCGTTGACAACGAACGCACTTCCGCTTAACCCTTTTTGTCAGAGACCTTAGACCTATTATCCAAAACTGATTTCTCAAAGATGCCATAACTTGTGACACTCCTGCATGTTTTAACGCTATATGCTCTCTGCGCACTAATAACAAGGTCAAATGACACTTTGGCAGAATGATAGGAAACTTTTCATTCAAGGTAAGATCAGAAAATTGAAGCCGACCTCTCATCTTCAACAGTCCTCGTTTGTCAAGAAAGGGATTCATTTTATACAAGACCGACGTCCTTTTAACCTGCTTATTATTTTCAAGACACTCGATTTCTTCAGCGAAATGTAAACTTTGTATGTACAACAACAACTTCAATTTTGCAAACTCAAGTTCATCAACACACAACTTATGATGTGTCGTTTCCACAAGATTTCGTCATCTTCTTGAATTATTTATGAATCGGAAAATCCAACCAATTATTCTAATAGACTTAGAGAAATCTCCCCACCGTGTAAAATCCAATACTGAATCAGCTTTAGCTGCGCACACTGTGACACTAGTGGTTGCTGATTCCTCACTTACCACATGGCTACCCTCATTGACTTCGTCCATTTCATTATTAGGACCTTTGAGCCACGGTGGACCTTGAAACCACAACGGTTTGTTCAGAATTTCCTCAGCTGACAACCCTCTGGTTAAACAATCGGCTGGGTTCTCTTTCCCTATACAATGATGCCATGACTCGGGTGCAGTAAGCTCTTGTATTTGAGCTACACGGTTGCACACAAACATTTTCCACCGAGTCGGCTCACTACGGATCCACTGCAGCACCACAGACGAATCAGTCCAACAAAAATACTTCACACTGTCTGGGAGCTGTAAACTATTGACAACAGAGCGGAGAAGTTTAGCACCAACAACGGCTCCTAGCAATTCCAGTCTTGGAAGAGGCTTTAAAGGACTAACTCTAGCCTTTGACAACAACAAAGAAATAGAGATTGAATCATCAACTTCAAGAACTTTCAAATAGATCACAGCACCATAACCCTTGAGAGAACTATCACAAAAACAATGAAGTTCCACAGATTGTTTCTCTTTCTACGTGAGAGAAACAAAACATCTTGGAATCGATAACTCTCGCAACCTAAGCAAATCTCCAGCCCATGCCAAAAATCGTTTTCTCAACTCGACCTCAACTTGCTCATCCCAATCAAGTCCCAACTTCCACAGTTCTTGAAACAATATTTTGACAGACATGATAATAGGGGAGATAAGCCCAAGTGGATCAAATGTCTTGGCTATG
The DNA here is from genome assembly GCF_034508935.2 of Berghia stephanieae. Lineage (NCBI taxonomy): Eukaryota > Metazoa > Mollusca > Gastropoda > Nudibranchia > Aeolidiidae > Berghia > Berghia stephanieae. The sequence continues at coordinate 36,760,267 of NC_088370.1, read as the reverse complement.
CAACTCAAAATCAACCGTTTTGTAACTAACACATCCTCTGGAACCAAGATACCATCAAAGGTGAAAGTGTCTTCGACTGGACTCCAACGCATTCCGAGAACTTTGACAGAGTCATTTTCTAAGCTTTTGTCTTCGAAATGTCTATGAATATTTTCTGCAACATCTGAATTATTGGAAGACCATTTGCATAACTTCATACCAGCTTCACTCATGACTTTTGAAGCTTCAGACATGAGATTTATAACCTCGTCCACACTGTCGCCTCCCGAGAGCCAATCATCGCAATACATGTTCTCAGACAATTCTTTGATGGCCTTGGTGGCTGGATACTGTGACAGGTGATGACGAATGGTGGCATTCAGGAGAAATGGACTGGCTTTGTTTCCAAACGGGACTCTTGTTATGCGCATAACGCGAACTATGCTGTCAATCTGCCAGAAAAACCGATGCACATCGCGATCTTCTGGTCTGACACTAATCTGGAGAAAAGCCTTCTCTATGTCGGAGCATAAGGCTACTTTATGTCTTCTAAATCGCATGAGCACATCGCTCAACAGAGGTAACAGATTTGGGCCTGTTTCCATACAGTCATTTAGAGAGATAGTGTTTGGTTCTGAGGCAGAAGCATCAAATACAGGGCTTATCTTAGTTGAAAGGCTGGACATCTTAACAACTGGTCTGTGAGGCAAATAGAATTTTGAATTTGTCATGTTCTGACCTTCATCCAAGGGCACCTCCTCAATGATGCTGTCTGCCTCCATTTTCCTAAAAACATCATCATATCCCTTTTTCAGTATTTTATCTCTTGATAACTTTCTCTCAAGATTATCAAGTCTCTGCCTAGCTTGAGACGCATTGCACTGCAATTGCGGCTTCTTTGATTCTACCCAAGGTAGAGCCACTTGATACCTATTGTCTACATACTCAATCCTTTTTGAAAACTCTTTCATAACTCTGGATCCATATGGTGCATTCTTGTCATGACAGCATTCTAAGTATTCAAGATCCCACAATTTTCTAAAGTCAGATTGTGGAATGTCTGTCAAGCAGAGCAGTTGTCTGCAGGAGTCGAGTGTTTTGTTACTCGGGTTCGAATATGCACCAGAGAGGACCCATGGTCCTAAGACAGTTTCTTGGGCAACAAGCCCAGAAGGACTACGCACGCAAGAATCTGTCTTGATGAGTTTCCAATAATAATCCTGACCAATCAAGATATCAATGCTTATGTTTTTATCACAATGGATATCTTCTGAAAATGTACACTCTTGAAAGTGTGATAATACATCCATGGGAATTGCCGGCCTGAACATTGCCGCGCAAATGACCTTAACCTCTGTAAGTAATAAGGTTTCTTTCCCTTCACAGGGCAAATCAAATCTCACAGCATAAACATTTCTCAATGCCTTTTCTGAAGGTTTATCTGACTCAAAGGCAGACACATTCAAGCTTTCTCTGCCATAAAAGGAAGGTTTTATTCTTTTGACAGCTCTGCTCGAGATGAAACTTCTATCTGATCCACTGTCGAACAAAACTGTCAAAGAGACACCCTTCATATTAATCTTCATTGTTTGTAACACAGTGTTTTTGTTTGTAAGTTTGCTTCGACAAAAGGTAACATTGATACTTT